>NC_056727.1:576253315-576323315 GCF_019279795.1 Protopterus annectens | reverse complement strand
TAGAACTTATACTGCTTTTTCAATCATCCTTCTATCAAATCAGAACAAACAAACTGATTCAAGTTTACTAAAACTAGATCCATTATCCCCACACCCCACCCCTTATACCCTTGGTCTACAACAGAAGGTCAGGCAGTTAGTCTTCCCTTTGTGAGAAATGTAAATACTTAAATACTATGGAGGTCTCACTCTACTGAACAACCATATTCTCTGAGCATCACTGTCAATCACTACACCCAACCCATATCCACACTAAATTATCATTCAATGAGGCAGTTACAACATCCCTGCCTAAGCCTCAGTGGCCCATTAACAGCAGGGCCCAAAGTTAACCAAACACTGCAACACCCAATGGCATAAACAAAGCTAACAGTCAATAAGTTCTGGTTCAATCTTACATGAGAGCAACACCAATTATTGAATTAATTATGCTGCAAAGTTGAACTTAGAGTTTTGAAACTGGATAAGAGGGGTGGAAGGTGGGATTGTAATAATGAAGAAGAATAACATCCACAACATTTTTAGTATTTTATATGATGATGCCCACTGTGAAGTTGCTTTGACTGAAATACATATTGCTTATTATAAAATTGAAGTGCATTTATATGAGTTGTTAATACAAGGCAAATTGATGCTAAAGTTTATAAATGTTTGCATATTGAAACCTTTTGTTCCTTCCATCTTTGGTATTTCCCAAAAACCCAGGGAGGTGGCTTGTAGCAAAGGAAACCAAGACTTCACCAGGTCTGGAAGGTTAGAAATATTTAAAAAGATAAGATTTAAAATGTAAAACAAAGGCTCATGCTAAGCAATTTCATCCATAAAGACTTCATCAGTGCATGAGTTAACAGTGGAAGAATCACAGTTTAAATATATGAACCAACCAATCACAAAATAGATGCAATGAAATAATTATACAATTATTAGGAACCAAGAAAAAAACAAAAAGAACTGGTATTACTTGTAGGAAAAAATGTTACATCTTAATAGATCTCAATTTCAAAGCACTATTTAAAGATGTATATTCATTTAAACCTGGTCTTGTGGTAGCATTCAAATGACTTTGCCAAATGTATACTACCCCAGAAGCGGAACAGTTAGCAAAAGTAGTGGACAGTAGTCTACTCCCATGGTAGGTGATGGGAAAGGTGTTACCATCCAACACATAACAGTAATTAGAAAAGCTACACTTCCAAGTACCAGGTCTCTTCAAACTAACCGTTCAATTACTGTCAGTGATCTGCTCAAAGTTATCCTTCAAATTAAGGCCTCTTCTGAAAATAAAAAAAGGCCACTCTCCTGTGCAGTTCAACAACTCCACACCCTAACCTAAAATATTCCATTTCTTATAAATAATATTCTTGATTAAGAAAGAAGTATTGTTAAATTTTAGCATTGTTGAGGCATTATATCTGTTGGTAAAGGAGAATGTGGTCACTAAGGTACAAGTGTTTGTTACAGAAAGTGAATGGGTACTCAGTATAGGTGCATATCTAGAAAATCTACCCAGAATGATGTCCAACATACATTGATTTATTAGGTCATCAGGGTATCCTCTCTGTTTGTACATCATGCAATGAGTGTCTAACTCAGTTTCAAAAAGTTTATCATCAGAAATCACCCTAGATATTCTTATCATTTGGTCTCCTACCAAATTGTGTTTGAGTTTCCTAGGGTAGCAGCTGTGGAACTGGAGCTAAGAATTTGAGAAGGTAGGTTTATGAAAAATGTTGGGCTGAAAACCATTACTATGCTTAATAATAGTGATGTCAAGCTAATTCATCTGTTCAGTGGAAAAAGTATAAGTGAACTTCAGAAATCCAGTGGTATTATTCATGTATTAAAAAAAAACTCCACCCAAAAAATACAGATATCATCTAAAAATCTAAAATAGGTGTTACAACACTGGCAATAATTACAGCTAAAAATAAATCTCATTTCCCAACTCCACATTACCATGTTGACAAAAATGGAGGCACAAGCTGCCCCATCGCTACACCTTTCAACTGTTTAAAGTATTCTCCTTCAAAATACAAAAAGGTGTTATTCAGAACAAATTCCATCAGATCTACCATCAAGTTAATTTTATTCTGTTCCACAAATTCACACAATAAAAGGGCCTCCCTAAAGCATTTGAGAACCACTTCATGTGGAATGTTTCCAGAAAGATGTATAACATCAATAGCTGCAAAGCTAAAGGTGCCCCAAATCACCAGTAACAGTTTTTAAAAAATTCCAAGAATCTTTTAGTATGTGGGGACAGAAGTTCAAATAAGTTTCCATTTAATGTCCAAATATAATGCAATAGAGTGGGTTTTTGATCCACAGACTGATATAATGGGTCTAAAGGGGGATCACGAATGCCCCTGTGAACCTTTGGGATTCCAAAAATTAAGGAAGCTCTAGGTTTGGTCGTATACATAAAATAATATTCCTCAGTGTGGATAACGTGCCCTGCATTAAAGCAGCATACAAAAAGGCATCTATTTTTCTGTAAGCAATATGTATTTCATTCAAAGACATCAAACTGTATATTACATTGTCATGTAATAAGTTTGACATTTTATAAAAAACAAAGCCAACATGGTGGTCTAGATATCTTAAATATTTTTTAGGTATTATTATATGTGGTTTCAATAAGTTATGTAGATTGGTGAAAGGTGACATAATACAGATTTGTTATTTATTAATATTCAGATATAGGACTTTAAATAATTTAATTAATTAAGCGTCATATGATTTCGCCTATATAAAAACAAGAGTGTTGTTTTTACATGATGTTTTGATGAAGTCCTGGATTTTCAGGACGAAAGCGCTTAATAAATACTAGTTCTCATAATGTGTTGGTGCCCATTGGTATTTTTAAGTACTTGACCACCACACTGGCTTTGTTTTTTATGAAGTTTTATTTTGCCTACGTTTTTTCACTGTATTTTTCAATTACTGTGTCTTGGATTACAGAGATTTAATGTTTTACCTGAATATAGCACATTATCCATGACCTCAGTGCCCTCACCTTTTTCTGGCTTCATAATCCTAACTGAATGATTCTGTGATAGGTTCTTCAACAAACCCTTTTTTATTTTAAAATACTTTTTTGGTGAATGATCAAATAATTCACATATCTCATTTTCAGAAGCCTTTTTGAAGACATTCAGAGCTGGATGCAGTGGGGGATTTTAAGTGTTAGGAATAGACAGGCTTCAGTCATCTGCCAAATCCTTTGAATAACTATCACAGAATATATAAGATAAGTTAATTTCCCTCACAAATAACTTTAAATCCAAAAGCACTTCCACCACATCCCATGCTCCAGTTAGGAACAAACATAAGTCCTTTTTAAAAAAGTTCAAAGTGCAACTCTGAGATCACCAACCCACTATAATTAAAAAAAATGTGATAATCATTTAGGGCGTAAACTTTTCTGTTGGAACAGTGGTGTAGCTAGAGTTTCTGCTGCCCAGAGCTGTCTTTGAGTTTGCCACCCCCTCCCTCCTCACAAAAATCAAAGTCAAATAGACCCCCATACACAGCTCCCCCTCTACCATTCCATTGTCTTATTACTTAGCTATTTCTCCCCATTTACCATAAACACTGTAATGCACATACCACTTTATGCTTTACTTCTACAATGATTATTTGGATTTCATTTAAAACTTTTATTTTATATTTTATAGCGCAAACACTGATAGCCATCTGGTAAACAAAGCAATACAGTCTCACAATTAAAACAGACTTAGCATTAAAGCTTCTCTGCCCTTGAAACTTACATTCATTGAAACAGCATTGAAAACCACATTCAAAAAAAACGGATCTGCCAGTGGTGGATAAAGTTTACTTTTGTGCTGTTTTCATATCATAGGCCCATTGCACGCATATTTAGGGCCATGCAAACATACATGCGTTCTTTCATTCACCTTCCCGATTGTATTAAATTATATTCCTTGTATAATATAGCAGACTTGTTAGAGTGTGTTTTAAGTTTATTGTTTTGAACATTTTTCCAGTAAGCAATAAAACAAAATGTATGAACCAATAATGACAAATCTGCCAAATCCAAAACATTTCCATCATAAAAGTCTGCTAAAACTTCTGTCATTACAGTCCACCGATATCAGTAAATATGCACAATCTCTGCAGAAGTAAATTCATCTAAATAATTCCACATGCATTAGTAAGTGTATTTATCTATATGTAAATGAATGTGTACCTTTTTCCTCTGTGGAGCTTTTCTTCCCGGGCCTCCGCTGAAAATGGACATGTATCCAGTCGGACCATCCCGGTCAACAAATGTAAAATAAAATAAATAAATAAATAAATCTGTACCTAATGAAGAGGTTGCTGCTAGCAAACAACTTTATATTTCATTGTTTCATCTACAAATAAAGTGCCTGTTGCCCTTGAAGAATTCATTTCCTATATTACATTAAAAAATGATAAGCTAGTAATACTACAATAGGGAATGGATAGCAAACTGATAACAGTTTCATAGTTACTAGGTATCTCCTCCAAAGGAGGACATTCTCAGGACTGCAGGATCCAACCCCTTTAAAGTACAACACAGTACAGTATCAGCAATCCATCTCCATACTGTGGCAGTAGAACTCACAGCTTTCTGCATCAAAAGCAAGTATACTACCTGTTGTGCTACTAACATTGCAAACAGCCTTGGTATAAGCAGAACTAAAATTCTCTTCCCCTGAAGCTCTCAGCTCCTTGTAAAATCCACTTGACACAACTATATCTCTCAACTTTGCAATGCAAGAAATCTGGAAAAAGACAAAATTTATTGGGGGGGGGGGACAAAGACCCAAAACCAGGGACACATATTAAACATTGCTTGTGTAATATTAAAAAGTTGTTAGAATAAAATGTTTTGCGTTGCCATGCATTTCCTGAAAGATAGGAAGGCAGAAACTTAAATGGCTATCATTATTTAGTGAATTCAGTTCTCAATGATTTCCCAAAAACCACAAAAGAGGAACAGATCAAATGTATAGCCAAACATTCTGTGAAAATCTGGACAGTTGAGAGCTATGTACTCAACTCCTTGAATCACAAGTGGTGGTATAGGTAGAGAATTCAGGCTCTTGTTCCTTGTACTTAAGGTTCAAGGTTTGAGCCTCAGTAACACTAACCACCAGGTATACCTAATTGGGGCATTTACCCACACAGACACATACACACAGACACCCACACCCCACTGCCACTGACCTGCCCTCTGAGTGTTTTCTGATTCCTGAAATTGTACCTCATGGACTGGGGTGATCTTGTTTCCTAAAAATTGAAAGTGTGCTGAGAAGGGGATCCCTCCGGCCTCTCTAAAGGGGAAACTCTTCCAGAGGTAAACAAGTGACCAAACTGTCAATGCATAAATTATGGTGACTTTCACCACTTATCTTTGTTACCTGCACCTACACAGTTATTAACTACAGGTTTAAATGGACAAGGATAAGCCAAATCCTGTTCATAAGTGGCACAGTGGTGCAGCGGTTAATGTTGTCGCCTCACAGCAAGAGGTTCTCCGGTTCGATTCTCGGCTGGGGTGCCTTCTGTGTGGAGTTTGCACGTTCTCCCTGTGTTCGCGTGGGTTTCCTCCAGTAACTCCGGTTTCCTCCCACATTCCAAAGACATGCATCTGGAGCATTTCTCCCCAGGCCTCCACTGAAAACAGGCTCTGTGGATCCTAGTCGGACTTTCCCGGTCAACAAATGATAAATAAATAAATAAATAAATAAATACTCTCTGGCATCCTTATCTAATTTTTTACACTTTCTCTGCAAGACAGTATCAACATATTTGTGAAACTTAGTAAAAACATCTCTATACCCCATTATGTTAAAATCAAATGGTAAATTATTTTTTAAATTACTATCAACCACTTTAAATTCCTGAATGAAAGAGTATCTTCCACTGGTTTTCCTTTGTAATAAGTTCAAATAATTAAAGTCCACATTGATCAAACAAGTCAGTTAATTCAGTGTACAAAACAGAATTTGGTTTTAAACCATTAGGAAATTTCCACAAATGCAGTCCCTTTGGGGTGTGTTTGTTTGCAATACACTATCTAAAGAAAATATTATTAAGCTGTAGACCCCTAAGCTTATGTAAAGCTTTCTCAAAATAAGCAAGCTGCTTGTTCAAACTCATTCCATTGTGACTGATGCTTGTGACCCCGTTTTTGCCAAGATGGTAATGTGAATGTAGGAAATGAGATTTGTTTTTAGTAGTAATAATTCTCAATGTTGGAACACTTACTTTAGATTTTTAGATGACATCTGTAGTTTTGAGATGACACCAGGGAGAAGTTTTTGGAGTTTTTTGAAAGCATGAATAATACCACTGGATTTCTGAAGTTCACCTGTACCTTTTCCACTGAGCAGATGAATTACCTTGACATCACTATCATTAAATATAGTAACAGTTTTTCAGTTCAAACTTTTTCAGAAACCCACCTCCTCACATTCTTACCTTCACTTCTAAAGCTGCCAACCTAGGAAACTCAAACACAATTTAGAAGGAGGCCAAGTGATAAGAATATCTAGGATGATTTCTGATGATAAACTTTTTGAAACTGAGTTAGACATTCATTGCATGATGTTCAAACAGAGAGGATACCCTGATGACCTAATAAATCAATGTATGTTGGATGTCATTCTGGGTAGATTTTCTAGATATGCACCTATACTGAGTACCCGTTCACTTTCTGTAACAGGCACGTGTATCTCAGTGACCACATTCTCTTTTACCAACAGATACAACATCTCAACAATGCTAAAATATAACAATACTTCTTTCTTAATCAAGAATATTATTTATAAGAAATGGAATATTTTAGGTTAGGGTGTGGAGTTGTTGAACTGCACAGGAGAGTGGCCTTCTTTTGTTTTCAAAAGAGGTCTTAATTTGAAGGATAACTTTGAGCAGAGCACTGGCAGTAATCGAACAGTTTGAAGAGACCTGGTACTTGGAAGTGTGTCTTTTGTAATTACTGTTACTCCCTCTCCAAGCTTTATCCCACTAGCTTACCTCCGTTTTTGCCATTCAAAACCAGCAGGAAACTCTTCTGATTTAAAAGTTAAACAACTCCTACTATTGAATCTCTAACCTTAACTACTACAATAACCCCCAAACATAACTTCTTCTGTTAACTATCCTTCAACAACTAACCTCTCTGCTAACTGTTCATTTCTTACCTTTTAATCTATTCCAATATTTGCAAAAAAAAAAAAAATTGTTCTGTAAATCACTTTTTTTGTTCTCTAATATTTGTAATTCCACATTTTATACTTTTTTCTCAAGATATTGTATTGTAATGCAACTGTACTGTAAATTGTTGTAAAATACTTGTTTATCCCTCTCTTGTATACATAATGTTTTTTGAAGCTTTTCTTCCTGGGTCTCCGCAGAAAATGGGTTCCTGACCCATTCGGACTTTCCGGTCAACAAATGTCAATCTTCTTCTTCTTCTGACTTTTTTCCAGTTAGGGGTCGCCACAGCGGATCATCTGTCCGCTCATGATTGGCAGTGGAGTTTTACGGTGTCAAGTTGCCAGTCCGGCGCCCAACCTTTCACAGAAGGCACACACATGCACACACTCACACCTAGGGCCAATTTAGAGTATCCAATCCACCTACTGCATGTCTTTGGGATGTGGGAGGAAACTGGAGCACCCGGAGGAAACCCACGCGACCACAGGGAGGACATGCAGACTCTGCACAGAAGGCACCCCAGTCGAGAATCGAACCAGAGAACCTCTTGCTGTAAGGCGGCAACACTAACCGTTGCACCACCATGGCCACCTGGTCAACAAATGTCAATAAACAAGTAAAATAAATAAATAAATGTGTTAGATGGTAACACCTTTCCTATCACTTACCGTGTGAGTAGACTACTGTCCACCATTTTTGCTAACTGTTCCACTTCTGGGGTAGTATACATTAATGTGCCAGGACTGTGGGGACTATTATGTGGGGAAAGCACTTTAAAGAAGAGAATTTATGAGCATTTGCATGATATTTCTAAAAAAAGGAAAACAACATGCTCTTTAAACACACTAGAAATTGTCCTGGCACATCTACTATTAAGTTCAAATTTGGTGTAATCGATAAGGTGACTGTTGACCCCAGGTGTGGTGATTGGTAAACTTTATTGGAGTATCATGAACTAATTTAGCAAATTCATTTGAATGCCACCACAAAACCAGATTTAAATGAATATATATCTTTAAATAGTGCTTTGAAATTGAGATCTATTAAGTTTTAATATTTTTTCCTACAAGTAATAACAGTTCTTTTTTTTTTTACTTGGTTCCTGAGACTTGTATAATTATTTAATTGTGTGTATTTTGTGATTGGTTGGTTCATATATTTAAACTGTGATTGTTCCATTGTTAATGCTGATGAAGTCTTATATAGACAAAAACACTTAGCATGAGTCTTTGTTTTACATTTTATATTTTACTTATTAAATATTTTTTTTTACCTTCCGGACTCGGTGAAGTCTGGGTTTCCTTTGTTACAAGCTACCTCCCTTTTTTTTTGATTACTGGTGTTTTGTTTCTTGGAGGTTGCCGCCTTTTTCGCTTTATTCCCAAAATCCACAAGGACCTGGTAGATCCTCCACTCAGACCTAGGGTGGATGCTGGGAAATCTAAGACTCATTGGATTGCTAACCTTTGGGACTTAAAGTTGAAATGGAGGGGCTGACTTATGTTAAGGATTCCTAGGATTTTCTGCCCAAATGTAAAGAAGTGATTTGTAGTGAACATATTACTTTTATTATGGTAAACATTAAAGATTTGTTTACTGTAACTCCCCTTGCCATAGGATTGGAGTGTTTATGAGCTTTTAATGGAACAAATGTATTTTTCTGGGAAAGAAGCCAACACTATGGTAGAATAGATGGAAATTGTGTTAAGTAATAGTTGTATTTATTTTGAAGAGTGATTTTTAGTGAAAAAACAGAGATCATGATGGGAGAATCATGTGCCCCTTTGCTGGCTAATATAGTGATAGTACAATGGGAAACAAGTTTGTATTTAACAGTGGATTGTGAATTTGTAGGTATTGTATACCCAAAAGGTGGATTACATTTGCATTTTCTGGGTTGATTTAGTTAACAACATACAAGGATTTATTGAATATATCAATTTACAACTAGCTTTTTTTAGTTTACTTATACTGTGGGGCAAGATGGTATTAACTATTTTGATGTTGAGGTTAAGAAGGATTGTGACCAACAGAGGTTCTTGTTGAATGTTTTCAGGAAACTAACATACTCTAATTTTAAATAATTGTTTCTATGTACATTTACAAGTGGAGCAGGACCATTTAAAATTCTTCCATCTAAGAGACAGTTTCATTTGATTAAATGTGTCATATGATTTATTGAAGGATTTAAATGTTGCTGTTTTAAGCACTTAAACTTTCTGAAAAAAGTCCTTATTGTAATGGGACAAAAGCACTAAATCTGTCTTTACCATTGGGTTGTGTTACAATTTTTGTGGTTTAGTGTGTGTTCTGTACTAAATTGAGTGGCGTTGTTTAATAGCCTCATTACATTTTTTTCTTTATTGACAGTTACCATAGAATGGATTATCACAAATCAAATATTACAAGTCACACTACAAACAGAAATAGTAATCTACTGGTGATCAGTGATTCCATGGTTTGGTCCATTAATTCTAAATTTACCTAAACAAGCATGTCCAAGGGTCAGCTTCCAGTGATTTCTCCTGTCCACCTGGTGAATCTGGGCATACTGGGGCAATGCAGCAACTGGCTCATGTACACAGACAACCCACTCCTGCTACCACCCAACACTACAACCTGTGAGAGATGCACTTACATAGCCAAACTGGAAGCAAACACTCTCCAGCCAAGATTTTGCTAGACAGTCAAGAGGAGAAGATTAACACCTGCAGTACACCTCAAGCAACACATAGCCCTTCAAAACCCAGGCCATTAACACCCACACATAGCAACACTAAACCCACATATGTGGAGCCCCTTAACATTAACCTGCCCAAGCAACAAGAACCTCTGAAGCTGAAATGCAAACAAACACCAGTCACAACCAAAGTGACACATAGCTCACAACACAGTGTGCCACCCAACAACAGTCCCTAAGGCAAGACAACGTACCCAACACTTTAGTCATAGATGACTCTATAGTCAGGCACACTGACGTCCCAATAGTCAGGCACACTGATGTCCCACTCACCAGGCTGAACAAGGAAAAAATTACAGATAGCTGCCTGTCAGGTGCCAGGATCTGCCACATAATGCATGCACTCAAGTTACTCCACAACAAGTACAAATACGACTCTGTCATTGTCTATGTTAGAGTGAATGACTTGAGATGTACCTCCCTGGATTACATGAAGTGAGACATGGAAGAGCTCTCAGATCATGTGGCCCAGGCAGGTATGACCCTAGCCTTGAGTATCATCCTGCCTTTGCCCAGAATTATACCAAAGTATAAGGACAAAATGATTGACTTCAGCAATTGGCTAAGCTTCTGGTGTCAATCAAAGGGGATCCAGTATCTGTCTGCCTGGGACGACATGATTGACAAACCACGATGCTTTGCCAGAGATGGTCTGCACCTGTCACTCCTGGGATTCAGGTTACTGGCTAAAGCCCTTGCCACCCCTATAATGTCTTTTTTTAGGCAAGGTTCAAAGGACAAAACCACCACCGTGACAGATACAAACATGCAAAATTGGAAGGTAATGCTACTTAATGCTAGAAGTCTAAACCTCAAAATGCACTCTCTCGAGGCACTCCTAAAAATGGTGAACATCGATATCTGTCCAGTAACTGAGACCTGGTTCAAGGCTCCAGAGAACACCCCTGCAATACTAGGCTACAACTCTTACCACACTTTTCGGTCACCAAACCAAGACCGAAACACTAAAGGTGGAGGAGTGTCCATATTCACCAAAGATATTCAAACCTCCAGGCTAGTTGCCCAACACAATGCATCTGAAATTCTCCGGATGCAACTAACACTAGGTAAGACTGCAATCCAAATTGTAGCTTGCTACAGATCCCCCACCATGCCCCAAGATTCTCACTACACCTTTCTAAACATACTGGAAAATATTAAGATACAACCAAACACCCTCATACTGGGTGATTTCAACTACCCTGCCATTAACTGGGAAAACTACTCGGGTACCAACACCTTTTCCCAACGGTTCTAAGAATTCATAAATTCCAATGCCCTGGATCAACTAATCCATTGTCCTACCAGAGGCTCCAATATCCTAGACCTGGTCATTACCAACATGGGAGATAGATGTTCCACACAAGTGGTCACCCCCTCATTGGTCAGGTCTGACCATAAGCAAATCATCCTTGACATCCACATCCCACCGCCACCCCCCAGTAAGGAAACCTCTGTAAATAAACTTCTCCAAAGCCAACTTCATGCTATTCAAGTCAAAAGTGACAAACTTCATGACACCCATGCAGACGGGAGCTGAAAGTATGACTGGTGAATACTACACTAAAGCACTGTACGAGGACATCCACTCAAGCATGAATCGTGCCATCCCAAATAGAACCAAGATGCTCTCCTCCAAAAAAACAAAGCCAATCTGGTGGTCCCCTGCCATAAACAAACTTTACAACAAAAGGAAGAAACTGTTGCAGAAAAGAGGAAAATACCAGGATGCAAAGAACTCCCTTACCAGCCTCAGTAAGAAGCTGAGATCCCTCATAAAATCCTCAAAAGCTAGTTATGAAAATAAAATTGCAAAAGATTCCAAAGACAGCCACAAGGCATGCTATAGTTATGTCAAGAATCTAAATGGCAATGCTCAGATCTGCTCTGAGCTACACTAGAATGGCATTAAATATACTGATCCCAAGGATAATGCCAATATCCTGGCAGATCGATTTAGTGCCTACTTCACCCTCCTCTCACCCCCTAAATGGTCCATCTATATACCAAAGGATTGCCAAATTCCAGTAATCGTGGCCACACAGTTAGAAACCACACTGTCCAAAGATAAGAACACAGCATCCATGGGACAAGATGACATCCTGGGATGTGTACTACATGGACTACAAAATGAACTGGCACCTCACCTAAGTGTCCTGTTTAATCATAGCCTCACATCAGGCTTTGTGCCCACTGAGTGGCGCACAGCTACAGTTATCCCACTCCACAAGGGGGGATCTACCTTGGATCCTGGGAACTACCATCCCATCAGTCTGATGAGCCTGATCTGCAAGGGCATGGAATGCATTATCATGGAACTTATAAACAAAGACATTGGCAACCTTCAAACACTGGATCCCACCCAGTTTGGGTTTGTGAAGAGGTGATCTTGTCTCCTGAACCTGATTGACTTCTTCAAATCAGTCTCCAGAGCTGTGGATGAGGGTAAGGCGGTCCACACAGCCTATCTGGACCTCGCCAAGGCCTTTGACACCATCCCCCACTCTGGAATCATAGATAAACTTACTAAGCTGGGCATAAATCCTTACGTCACTTGATGGGTTGCCAATTGGCTTACTGACAGAATCCAGACTGTAAAAGTAGCCAACTTCAAATCCAGCTCCAGACAAGTGACAAGTGGAGTACCTCAGGGTTCAGTCCTGGGGCCGCTCTTGTTTGGCATCTACTTCTCTGAAGTACAGGCCAACACTAAGGGACTCTGGCTAACAAAGTTTGCAGATGACTGCATACTGGGAGCCATTACTGAATCCCCAAATGATGTGGATATTCTACAAAAGGGCCTTACAGAAACAGATGCTTGGTGCCAGAGCCATGGGCTCAAGCTTAATGGCAAGAAATGTATAGCTATCCCCTTTGGGAAAAAACATGTACCCATGAATTAAGACATAGGTGGCAGTACACTAAACACCAAAACTGTGATAAGAGACTTAGGGACGCAGGTGGACAGTGGTCTCACCTTCGATAACCACATTGCCACAACAGTCAGTAAATCCTTCTTTGTGGCACACCTCAACACTAAGGGCATTTCATCCAGAAAAAAGGAGGTCATTGTCCCACTGTTCTCATCCCTCACTAGACCCATTATAGAGTACAATGCCCCATTTGGTATGTACCTCACAAGACATCTGCAACAGCTGGAAAGGCCACAGAAATACCTCACTAAAAGAATCACAGGCCTAAAGCAGATGCCCTATGCTGATTGTCTAAAAAAACTCCAGCTATACTCTCTGGCATATTGTCTACTCAGAGGTGACCTCTGCTTAACATACAAGGCTATGTCAAACCCTGAGCTGTTGGACATGCTCACTTAAAGAAATCCCAATCCCTCAGAGCCACACGCTCCAGGGATCTAAACCTTGTCATCACAATGAACAAAACATGCTGGAGGGATAGGTTCCTGACCCAGAGACTCCCCATACTCTGGAATAGACTGCCCATACATGTCAAGCAGAGCACCTCCTTGGCCCTCTTCAAAAGAACCTTGACGATTGGATGGGAGATAGGAAATTCACCCCAGGGATCAAATCCGTTGCCCTGCTAGACAGGGGGCCAGGGAAGTAAATATTGTGGGAAGAAATATCCAGGGAATTGTTATGGCTAGGCTTGTATAGGCCCTAGGGCCGATAGCCTAGTACCAACCTATGAACCTATGAACAAGAGTGCAAGAGTGAGCACAATCAGAGTTACTGAGCTGTCTTTCAGGAAACAAGATCGCTAATGTTTTAAGGGCCTTGATTAGTTTTAAACCAGACAAATATGACTATAACATGGTCGTGGCCCATGTTGGGATAAACAACCTGGTGAGCAGAAATCAGGATATGCAGAGAGTAAAGACAGAGCTCTTAGTGCATGTCACAAATGCAGGAAAGCCCCTGCTACTGAGTGGAATCCTTCTATCACCAAGAATGATGTCAAAGTACAAAGAAATGATGATTGGCTTTAATAATTGACTAAATAGCTAGTGGCATTCAGGAGGATATAGTTTGTATCAACATAGGATGGGAAACTTGACAACTGTGCTTGCTTCACCAAGGATAGATTGCACATTTCGTTCTAAGGCTTCCACATACTAGTGATAACTTTTTCTGCCCTCCTAGTGCCTTTTTAATAGGGTTCAGCTAATGGACCTTCCAATCTAATTAGCAAAACAAGCCAATCACTGGACCATATCAAGGGGGATCTATTCAGTGCTAGTTGTCTAAAGAAGAAATTGTTGGACCTAGAGGCCCTCTTGCATTTAGAGCACATACATGTGTATGTCATTATAGAAACCACGTTTAAGTGCTTAGATAACTCTCCATCATTACCTGGCTTTTATACTTACCACTTGTTTAGACCTGATAGAAACTATGATGGTGTATAAATATTTGTTAGATGCCACATTACCATGACGCACACATACCTAGAGACGCATAAGTGGAAGTTACAGAGGTTCAGTCACATTAAATGTGATCATCTATCTGACCATTGTGTGCTGCAAAATTACCTCTATGTCCCCTAAGCATCATATAAGATTCCTAAACATTCTTTATGATCTCCTTATAAGCAGACATTCTACTATCTTGGGAGACTTTAACTACCAAATGATTTACTGGGGTACCTATGTCACCAATGTAGGATATGCACAAAAATTAAACAAGAGCTCTCTGGATCACATTTGTAAGGAAACCACTAATGGACAGGACATTCTTGATCTCAGCATCACAAATCTGGCATCTGCATTGTTCTATCCTCTTGGTTAAGTCCAATCACAAGCAAATCTCTAACTCTACATATGCAAATCCAGCATTAACAAACAATGCAACAAAAGACAGGAAGTCTTAGACAGAAACTCTTTAAAATGCATAACAAAACAAAACACCCACAAATCACAAAAATTATCAGACAGCTAAGAAACTAAAAAAAATACCATTAGGAAAACAAAGGCATCCTACCATCTCAGACTAGCAATCAAAGCTAAAGGTAACGACAAATCCTTCTTTAGTTATGTCAGGAAAATAAGGAATAAGATTCAGCACTGCTTAGACCTTACTCAGAATGGTTCTACCTACTCCACCAACATACTAGCAAACAAATTTAGTGCCAGCTTCACCCCAGAGACAACTATTCCAAGTCAGCTTATCTCAGAGTGACTGTGACCACAAAATTCGCTAAAGAACATGGGCAAAAAATTATCCTTGAAACAAAAAAATACATCATCCATGGGGCTGGATAACATACCAGGTTTCCTAATAAATAGCACTAAATAAGTTATTTGCAGACTCACATCTTAATCTCTTTATCCTGAGCCTAGCAATGGACTTTGTCCCACAAGTATGGTGCATAGCTGTTGTAATGCCACTTAATAACAGTGGCCCCAGCACTGATCCTGGAAATATTAGACTCATACGTTTGCCAAATCTTATATGCAAAGCCACGAAATGCATCATACCTGACCTGTTTAATGATGATATCAATTTTATTTTCAGTCTTGACCATCAACAGTCTGTCTTTCGTAAGAGCAGATCCTGTCAGCTGAATCAAATTAATTCTTTGAGGGGTTGACTCAAGCAATGGACTGTGAGCTGGCTGTCCATACAGCATTCCTTGACCTCATGAAGGCATTTGATATCATACCACATGCAAACATAATAAACAATCTAAATGATTTCCAAACCATACCACATGTAAACATAGTAAACAAACTAAATGATTTCCAAATCATACCACATGCAAACATAATAAACAAAGAAATGATTTCCTAAGCATGCCACACATAGACATAATAAACAAACTGAATGATTTCCAAATCATATCAGGTGTAAACATAATAAACAAACAAAATGATTTCCAAATCATACCATATGTAAACATAATAAAATAAACTAAATGATTTCCAAATCATGCCACATGTAAACATAATAAGCAAACTAAATGATTTCCAAACTGACTCATACTTTGTTAGATGGACAGCAAACTGTCTTAGGGATAGAACTAGTATAATCAAGATAGTGGGTGCATCCTCTGAGAACATGGGTGACCAGTGAAGCCCCTCAGGTATCTATGCTGGGACCTCTGCTTGCCAGTATCTACTTTTTGGCAATCTGTATATCAAATGAGGATCTGTGGTTAATTTGCAGATGATTGTAAGTTGTGAGTTATGGTCTAGACCCCTCTAACAAAGAAGGTCTCTAATAGGAGCTTACATTTATAAATAAATGGGCCCAAACGTATTGCTGAAAATTGTAATATTGTCAGCTTCAGTAAGCAACTCCTAGGTGCAACCTATAGCCCAAAGCACACCATGTCAAACTGAGAAAGTTATGAGAGACATGGGTATATGGCTCACTTATGTTTGACCTCCATGTTGCAATGGTGGCTAGTAAATAGTTGTACCTTACACAGCTTATATCAAAAAGTATTTCCTCTAAACAAAAGGAAGTCCTCACCTCCTTGTACTCTATCTGCACTGATTATGCCTATCATCCTTTTGGGATGTACGCTACAAATCATATAAAACAATTGGAAAGACCTCAAAGGTTCTTAATTAAAAAATCAAGGGCTTAAAATACTTGAGCTCACAGAGCAGACTTTAAGCTATATCTCTTTATTCAGAATACTATAGACTCCTTAGGGCAACCTATCATTCGTGTATATGGGCCATAAGGGCTACAGTAGTCCAAGAACTCTTATTTATACCTTCACAAATCTGACAGTCTTACTATCACCAGGGCCAGAGATCAAAACCTCCTCCAACACATCAACAAGAAAAGGTGAAGGGGTAGGTTTGTCATGCAGCATTTAACACTTCTCCGGAACAAACGTGCCACCTAGAAAATTAGTGTAATTTAGTACATTTATCTCAATCAGTTTACTCTCATAGGTTCATAGGTTCATAGGTAGGTACGAGGCTATCTGCCTGAGGGTATTTATAAGCCTAACCAGAGTGTGTCGGCCCAGTGATTAATTAACTGATCCTCTGTCAAGCAGAGCCAGTGAAGTGATCCCAGGGGTGTATTTTCTGTTACCCATCCACTTGTCAAGGTTTCTCTTGAAGAGTGTTAGCGAGGGGCTCTGCCTAATGTAGTTTGGAATTTTGTTCTAAAGCATGGGGAGTCTCTGTGACAGGAATCTATCCAGCATGTTCTATTTATTGTTGTGGAGCATGTCCATCAATTCTGAGTTGGACATAGCTTTGTAAGTCAGGCAAAGATCACCTCTGAAATAAGCGATATACCACTAAGTACAGCTGGAGTTTTTTCAGTCGGGCTGCATAGGACATATGTTTGAGGCCAGTAATCCTCTTGGTGAGGTACTTTTGTGGTCTTTCCAGCTGTTGGAAGTGTCTTGTGAGGTACATCTCAAATGGGGCATTGTGCTCTATGATGAGTCTGATGAGTGATGAGTAGAGGGGCACTATAACCTCTTTATTTCTAGATGCAAACCCTTTAGTAATTAGATTGGCCACATAGAAGAATTTCCTAACTACTTGGCAATATGATTTTCAAAGGAGAGATCACTAACTACCTGGGTCCCCAGATCTCTTATTACCTCTTCTGTATTAAGGGGGCTGCCACCTATGTGGTAATTTGTGGGTGTTTTGTTTTTCCCAAATGGGATGACTATCCATTTTTTGGCATTTAGCTTGAGGCCATGACTTTGACACCAGGTGTCCATCTCAGTAAGGCCCTTTTGGAGGATGTCTGTGTCAGACAGAGAGTCAGTTATGGCTCGCAGTTTGCAGTCATCTGCGAACTTGGTTAGCCATCATCCTCCTGTGTTTGCCTGTACTTCTGAGATGTATATGCCGAACAGTAGGGGTCCCAGGACCGAGCCTTGTGGGATACCACTTATGACTGGTTTAGAGTAAGATCTGGAGCCCGCTATTCTTACTGTGTGAGTTCTGTCTGTAAGCCAGTTGGCAACCCATCTCGTGACGTAGGGGTTTATGTTCAGGCTGGTGATTTTTTCTGTAATACCCGAGTGGGGAATGATGTTGAAAGCCTGGGCGAGATCAAGGTAGGCTGTGTGAACCACCTTTCCTTCATCTATGGCCTTGGTGACTGCCTCAAAGAAGTCAACCAGGTTTAATAGGCTTGATCTGCCCTTAACAAAGCTGAACTGGGTTGGATCGAGTGTTTGGAAGTTCCCAATATCTTTGTTAATGAGTTCCATGATGGTGCACTCCATAGCCTTGCAGACTAGGCTAGTCAGGCTTATGAGGCGATAGTTACCAGGGTCAGTTGTGGCCCCTCCTTTGTGGAGTGGAATAACCATTGCTGTGTGCCATTCTATGGCCATGTAGCCTGTGGAGAGGCTGAGGCTGAACAGCATGTTTAGGGGGGGATTAGTTTGTTCTGTAGTTCATGGAAGACGCAGTCTGAGACACCATCTGGCCCCATTGACGCTGTATTTTTGGCTTTTGAAAGGGCTGTTTTCACCTATGCATCTGTGATTTCCAGGACACTACACTTTTCCGGTATTGTTGTGGGCCCTTTTGGGGATGAGAGGGAGGGTGATGTTTGCACTGAATCTATCTGCTAGGATGTTAGCAATATCAGTAGTTTCAGTATATTTTGTGCTATTTTGCACTAGCTCAGTGCATATCTGCGAGTTGCCACTTAGATTCTTAACATAGCTAAAGAAGGCTTTGTGGTTATCTTTTGAATCCTTGGTTATTTTTCTTTCGAAGTTAACCTTGGATGATTTTATGAGGGACCTTAGTTTCTTACTGATACTGATCAGGGATGTCTTTTCTTCTTGGGATTTGCTTTTTTTTCTGAACTAGTTTCCTTCTTCTATTGTATAGCCTGTTTATGGCAGGAGTCCACCAGACTGGTTTCCTTCTCTTAGGGGAGTGAGTCTTGGTTTCGCTAGGGATGGCACGATCCATGCATCCTTATAGGTGCTCATAGAGTGCATTTGTAAAGGTTTCTGCATCTTGGGCAGCATTATCCTTTAGCGTGGGGGCTGTGAAACTTACCGCCTCTGTCTTAAGTAAGGTGAAGTTTGCTTTAGAAAAGTTTTTTACTATGGTTTCCTTAGTTGGGGGTGGTGGTGGGGGGGTGGACATCCAGAGTGATTAGTTTATGGTCTGATCTAACCAAGTACGGGTTGACCTCCTGTGTGGAACACCTCTCACCCATGTTGGTGATGACCAGGTCCAATATGTTTTCAGCTCTGTTAGGGGTGTTTACCAGCTGATTCATGGTGTTTGAGTTGATGAATTACAGGAAGCGATGGGCCTGGGAGTGTGTACTCGAGTAGTTTTCCAAGTTAATGGTAGGGTAATTAAAATCACCCAATATCAGGGTGTTTGATAGGACCTTCATGTTCTCCAGTGTCTCCAGAAAGGTGAAGTGGTGGTCCTTGGTCATGGAGGGTGATCTGTAGCAGGCCACAATTTGCATTGCAGATTTGCCTGAAGTTAATTGCACATGGATTATCTCAGAGGTATCATGCTGCACCACTAATCTGGAGGTGTAGGTATCCTTAATGAATATGGATACACCCCCTCCTTTTGTGTTTCGGTCCGTGTTCTGTGGCCGAAACATGTGGTATGAGTTGTAGCCCAGTAGTGCTGGGGTGATCTCTGGAGCCTTGAACCAGGTTTCAATTACTGCACAGATGTCAACGTTCTCCATTACTGAGGAGTGCTTTGAGCGCATGCATTTTGAGATTTAAACTCCTGGCGTTGAGTAGCATAACCCTGTTTTTTGTTAATTGTGCTGCTTACAGAGGTGGGTTTGACTTTTGAGCCTTGCCTAAAAAAAGGCTCTATGGTGGTAGCAAGAGCCTTGGCCAGTATTCTAAAACCTAGGGGTGACAGGTGCAAGCCGCTTCTTGCGAAGCAATGAGGCTTGTCGAGCATGTCGTCCCAGGCTGACAGATACTGGATCCCCTTTGAATGACACCAAAAGCTTAGCCAATTGTTGAAATTGATAATTTTTTCTTTATACTGAGGTATCATTCTTGATGAGGGCAGGATGCTACTCAGGGTCAGGGTCATACCAGCCTGGGCTAAATGATCAGAGAGATCTTCCATGTCTCTTTTCATGTAGTCCAGGGAGGTATGTCTCAGGTCATTCACACCAACATGAACAATGACAGAGTTATATTTGTACTTGTTCTGGAGTGACCTGAGTGCTTGTGTTATGTGGCAGATTCTGGCTCCTGACAGGCAGCTAACAGTAACCTTCTGCTTGTCCAGCCTAGTGAGTGGGACGTCAGTGTGCCTGACTATAGAGTCACCTATTACTAGTGTGTTAGGCATGTTATTTTGCCTTAAGGGTTGTGATTGTGCAGCACACAGATTTTGTGTTTTATGAGCTGTCTGGTTTGTGACGGGAGGTGCAGATTGTTTGGGTGTCTGCTTTGGAGGTCTCTGATGCTTTTACAGGTTTTTATTTAGAGCCTCCGAGTATGATTTTTATGTATTTATGTGTATTTTTTGCCAGTGCTGGTTTAGTAGGTATGTGTGTGGCTGGAGGTGTGGTGCAAGTATTAACCTTCTCCTCTTGACTGTCTGTTCCAGTCTTGGGTGGAGACAGCTTAGTCTCCAATTTGGCTGTATAATTGCATCTCTCGCATATGTTAGTGTTTTGTGGTAGGAGGAGAGAGTTGTCTGTGTACATGAGGCAGTTGTAACATTGTCTCAGGATACCCAGATTCACCAGCTGGACTGGAGAGTACACCAGAAATTGCCCTTTGGTCATGCCTGAATAGTAGGGTGAGCTGCTTAGTCGCTTGGTTGGTGAGGGGTGAATAAAGAGCCTTGCCCTGCTGGGCAATCAAGTGTCAGGGTATATTAGTGCTTGCTATTAAGTCTGAGCAAGTGCTGGGTTGTAGGATGCTTTTTGAGTTCTTAGGTTGAGAGTTAGACTAGTTTCAAGGGAAAAACTGAAGCTGGGAATAATTTAACCATAGCTAACCATGCAAATGCGGATTTTATAGCAGAGAAAAGAATGAGATAGAAATTAGCCCAAAATGGCCAATAAACTACAAACTTTTGGGCTGGAACCACTCCTCCAGGGACAGATAGGCTGCTCAAAGATCCCCTCTCTCACAGGCGAACAGAGAAACTTCCTTCTATCCAAGTAAGGTATGGGCAACTTAGAAACTGGTAACACAGCCCTAAATTCAGCACTAGCCTGAAAACTGGACTATACTAGCTTAGAAAGGTGGGAAACAAGGAATTTTTTTTTGTTTTTTTGAAAAGTTAAGGCAATAACAGTAAAAAATACACTTAGCTTTAAACGACTACAAACGATCAGAAAAGGCTATCACACTTTAGTGTGTAGCCTACAACAGTTAAACAAATTATTTAAACAAAAAACGACTTTTTAAAAGTGCAGGCAGTCAAATAAGTGCAATATGTGAAAAAAACAAGCTTTTAAATCACAATTAATGCTGGAAAATCGGTGTTTAGGTGTAAAACAGTTAAGTACAGCAAGAAAGTACAGAAAACTGATACTTAATCACCCCAAAGTCTCTCTTCTAAGATAGAAGGCTTGTATCAGTTTAAGGCTTTCTAGTGCTTCCCAGTAGGTTAGTTACAGGAAAGATGGGAAACAAGCGCAGATGTGGTCTTTTAAACCAGAAAGTTGAAAGAGATGGACAAACTGTCCAAATGGTCAATAAACTACAATTTCTGGGCCAAGAACCACTCCTCTTGTGGTAGACAGGCTACCTAGTGCTTACCACTCCCACTGATAAGCTAGAAGTCTTTCCTCCAGCACAGAAAGGCTTGCAGGGCTCAGAAGCTTACCAACAGTCCTGGATACAGCAACTCTGTATCTGGACTAGGCTAGTTACAGGAAAGGTGGGAAACAAGTGCAAGTGAGGCTTTTAAACCAGAAAGTTGAAAGAGATGGAAAAAAACTGCCCAAACGGCCAATAGTTACAATTTCTGGGCCAGGAACCACTCCTCTTGTGATAGATAGGCTACCTAATGCTTACCACTCCCACTGATGAGCTAGAAGGCTTCCCTCCAACACAGAAAGGATTGGGGGCTCAGAAGCTTGCAAAGAGTCCTGGATACAGAAAATCTGTACCTGGACTAGACTAGTTACAGGAAAGGTGGGGAACAAGTGCAAGTGCTGGCTTTTAAGCCAGCAAGTTGAAAGAAATGGAAAACTGCCCAAATGGCCAATAAACTATACAATTTCTGGGCCAAAACTCACTCTTCCCATGGAGGATAGGCAACCTAGTGCTTATCACTCCCACTGATAAGCTGGAAGGCTTCCCTCCAACACCGAAAGGCTTGGGGGTCTCAGAAGCTTACTAACAATCCTGGATACAGCAACTCTGTAACTGGACTAGGCTAGTTATAGGAAAGATGGGAAACAGGTGCAAGTGCGGCTTTCAAACCAAAAAGTTGAAAGAGATGGAAAAGAACTGCTCAAACAGCCAGTAGCTACAATTTCTGGGCCAGGGATCACTCGTCTTGTGGTAGATAGGCTACCTAATGCTTACCACTCCCACTGATAAGCTAGAAGGCTTCCCTCCAACATGAAAAGGCTTGGGGGGCTCAGAAGCTTACAAAGAGTCCTGGATACAGCAAATCTGTACCTGGACTAGACTAGTAACAGGAAAGGCAGGAAACAATCGCAAACACAGGCTTTTAAATCAGAAGGTTGAAAGAGATGGAAAAGCTTCCCAAACGGACAATAAACTATAATTTCTGGGCCAGAAACCACTCCTCCTGTGGTAGATAGGTTATCTAGTGCGTACCACTCCCACTGATACACTAGAAGGCTTCTCTCCAACACAGAAGAAAACGTGACTGCAAAAGGAACAGGAGGATACAGATGAACATTTTTACGTTGCAACTTCTTATACTGTCATTGCAGTATAAACAGCTGATCTGCATACAGAGAGGCCCAATACACATTTTAAAAATGAAGGTAAACTGATACTAAAATATCACATATGGTTATTTATTATTTATTTCTCCACTTCAGCAATTAGATTGTTCTGTGTGTGAAATATATATTCATAATGAAAACCTAGGGATAAAATGTCCACAGCATGGCAAAATTGCACCGTAACTATACAAAATGTAGAAAAAAGATATTTAGGTTCACCAAAATCAAAAATTTAGTCAGATAAGAAAACAAAAATTAAAAAAAAAATGATTATGAATAATTTACACAAATTATGAGTAAAAAAATATCTGCTTCTTTATAACATGAGTTTCTGTTAATGCTTGTTTAAATTATGTAAGTAAACCATAATAAATGCCTTCCTTTTTAGCCTCTTGGCCATTCCAATAGTCTTCCCGGGGTGACTTCCTGAATGTATTATATAAATGAGACATGGCCACTGATGAAACAAAACACAACACTATCTGCAGCTGCTTCATTTTCCTGTGTTATAAGAGAAGTGATGATATTCTGTTCAGATATTCTTATATGGAAGAATCTAATATATTTTGTGGAAGATATCTTGTAATATGCAAGACCAAGTAAAACCACTGCTAATGGAGAAGTTGATACTCACTTTCAGTAATGGAAAGAAAGTTCACTATTCCATTTCTCACACTACAAGAAAATGTCATAATTTCTTAGTGAACCATCGAGGCTATTTCTGTTGTTGTTGTTGTTGTTGTGTCTTTCAGCTTTTCCCGGTTAGGGGTCGCCACAGCAGAACTCCGGTCTGCTAATGATTGGCAGTTGATTTTTGCGTGCTGAGTTGCCAGCCCTAATGCACAACCTTCAACGAAGGTACGCCCATTCACGCATGTCTCCACACAGAAGACGCTCTAGCTGAGAGTCGAACCGGTCAGCGTCTTACTGTGAGGCGACAACGCTACCGCAGCACCACCATCGCGGATCAAGTCTATTTCTGTAGACCATCAAAATTAAGAAAAAAACTAAGGAAACAATCACAATGTAGGTTGTAAGCTGTACTGAGACAAACTTTGCCCTTTGGAGATGATATCAGCTTTTTGTACCTCACTACATCCAGTTTTAATTTTTCTCATATTTTTGGCTAGAGTTTAAAAAACAATGCAGACAATAATGAAATACTCTATTTGTGAATTAGATGATATGATGCAGACTAAAGACAGTTTTTTTTCTGCAGGGTATCCTGCTTAGGATGCACTGATAGAATATAGATAATACAGAATTATATCCTAAAAAACACACCTTAATTAAAGGCAGCAGAGTAGGATACAGTGGTGCTTCAGTCTGAACTTTTTCAGCAGAGTCAAAAAGTGAAGAACTGTCAAAAGAAACCATTTGACAAGTATTTGACAGCTTTCTATTCCTCCTACGTTATCAAAGTTTATTGATCTAAAAAACTTTAGTACATAGTAAATAAATGGATATATTAAAATCAAGAGCAAAATCTCAGGCAGTAGGCTAAAAATTGTGGCCAAAATTTTCTTTGCCATTAGGCAAATATGAAAATGAAGTGGTGTAGAAGTTTCGAAGAATGAAAAATGAATATAATTTAATTTGAATTATTTGTTTGTAATAATGGTTAAAGAAAAAGATGTACTCATTGGGATTCAGAAAAGTTTTCCCATCACAGTCAGTGATTGCACACAACTAGCAGCCACATGCACTGCACGTGTGAGTCATTGACACTGTGAGCATGAGCAGTGGAGGAGGAGCAAACTAGCAACCCACATTATATGCTAATAGTAGTATAAGGGGATGGTAATGAGCAACATTATTTAAATGGATGACTCAGCTGATGCAAATGAGGGTAAGCAATGAGGTGCAGCAAATCAGAAACATTTATATTTCATGACAACATGGCCTAATTCCAGAGCAAATGACTGCAGTAATATCCTGAAGTTACAGACAGGGAATAATGGAGCAATCTTTGTGATAGCTGCAGTATTAACAAATGTTTAAATGCAACAAGCAATGCCCATTGCCAGGAGTCAAAGCACTGTGAATTGTCACCCTCAGTGGTGTCCTGTCATCTGGTACCTCTTAACATTTCATGCACTTCACACACTTAAATTGTGGACCACTACAGTATGGGTAGAGTCACCGTGCAGGAGCTGATTGAGATATGTTGTCTTTATTTGCAGGCCTATGGGAAATGTGGAGCACCTGTCCTTGTGGATACCAAGGGATATGTGGCTTTGAAAGTACTAGTTACAAGAACCAAATGGGAACATGGTTCAGGTATCCCAGGATACTGACTCAGGGATATTCCAACATTTTCATGATACCATGTTACACCATGTTGAGGGTACACATGTGGTTTCCTCATACCACATAGGTGAAAGCCAAAACTGTGTATGGCAAATTTATGGCCTGTTTCCTTGAAGTACTGATGGCCATAGAATGCATCTACACTGAAGTTCAGTACTCACCTGGTGAACTGGTTACTATTCCATCAACTGTCAGGTGATCAATAATCAACAATGTGTCTGCAGGCCATGAAAGCAATGCACACAACTCCCACATATAGCACACCTGTGGCCTATAGCAGGTGTCTGTGAAGCATGATTTTCTCATGTAGCATCTTACTGAAAATGCTGAACATGACCTGGAGCTATAGTTAATGAGACCCATCAGAAATCTACAGACCACAGCAGACATTGTCTAAAACAATGGCCTTTCACAAAAACCCATGGCATCATCAAGCATGTTTTTGGACTGCTGAAAGTTCTCTTTGATGGCTGGAAGTACCATGCAGTGCCCTGAAGTATTAACCTGGGACACATACTAAGATATCTTCTGTCTGTGAGGAAATAGTTGTGGCAGGAAGTACATATTTAGAATGAACATATTTCACCACATGAGGCAGTAGAGGATGAACAGAATATGGAGACTGTGTACAATCTGACAGTAGGAAAAGACCATGCTATATGAAGGTGGGCAAAATACAACATGGCACTGTCTAAGATGCGGAGGTTGGCTCATAACTGTGGGCAGAATTAAAGCATATACAGAACATTAAAAATGATACATGCAAACCTACAACTATGCTGTGTTCATTCATGCATAGATTGGCCATACTGTGCATCAGACAGAGGCTAGTCAAGTAACAAAGTATAGAGGGCAGGGCAGAGTAATCTCTATTTGCACAGGTGGAGGGCACACACTACATAGTATCATACAGAGATGGATGTGTGCATAATCATATAACTAGTATCACATTTGTGCTATGTGTTTAGGAAGTGGGGTGGCTAAGGTAAACTGGGCTGGGAGGGGTTGCTGTTACCATCTCCATGCATATGTGTGTGGAAGTGGCATTGGAGATGTATATGTGCGTGCGTGCGTGCACGTGTGAGTGTGTGTGTGTGTGTGTGTGTGTGTGTGTGTGTGTGTGTGTGTGTGTGTGTGTGTGTTTATGTACACCAGGGCATAGCCTCATCAGATGTTTCAGTGCTGTGGTGAGGTCAAACAACTAGGTCCAGGACATCACAGGTGCATTCCATGCTTAGCCCCATACAAGAAAGCACCCTGTTCTGGGAAGGTCAAAAGCAGTATCAAACCCTTGACTAATGGAAAGCATGCTACTTGAGCAAGAGTGATGGTCTGTACTGGACATTGCTATGGCATGAATTCCATTCTCTTGTAGATATCCACATCTGACCCTACTCACCTTCACACTAGATAGTGGCGTGGAAGTAGTGGCACTACAGGTGCCTGGCCTAGGCCTCCCTTATCAATGATGGTCCTCAGTACTGGAGGCAGAGGTAGAACAGCCATGTAACACATGGCCTAGACCTCCCTTATCAATGATGGTCCTCGGTACTGGAGGCAGAGGTAGAACAGCCATGTAACACATGGCCTGGACCTCTCTTATCAATGATGGTCCTCAGTACCGGATGCAGAGGTAGAACAGCCATGTAACAGATAGCCTAGACTTCCCTTATCAGTGATGGTCCTCAGTACTGGAGGCAGAGGTAGAACAGTCATGTAGCACGTGGTCTAGGCCTTCCTTATCAATGATGGTCCTCAGTTCTGGAGGCAGAGGTACAACAGCTATGTAACACATTCCTGGCACATGTTCATTGAGGACAAGCGGGCCTGTGTAATGCAATCCACCTACAGAGCAGGTGCAGTAGGTCATACACATAACTGACATGCAGCTCCTCAGGTCACCTTGAAACACTGTAAAACACATACTATCTCTACAAAGACGGGGGTGTAAGTAGAAAATGCCTCTATGATAGTCCTATACATTTGCTGGGCTGACAAAATTGAAACAACTAGCTTGGGGTTGGGAGTATACCCATAGCTTTTAAGGTTGTAAGCATAATGCTAAACTCCTGTTCTTTCTATACTTAAGGGATCTGGTGGCAACAAATAGAGACTACACTATAGAGGGAGACATCTCTTCCTACATAAATCTGTCTGGGAATCCCTATTCTTCAGTGTCTATCTGACTCTGTAGGGCAGATTCTACAAGCACACAAGTCATGTTTACTGACTGGATTGGCGATCTGGATTTCACATTTCCCATACACAGGATAGGCACCATGCCCCTGACCCTGCCACATTTTCACTACCGTCATTATTAGAATAATTTCTGACATCAGGCAGTGGTGTATCCACAATGAGGAGATGATAATACATCACCCATGAAGACAATAAATATACCCACAATAAGTAAGACCCATCACCAGTATGCCAGTGAATAAATGTAAAATACTGTTACAATGGTAGAACAAAATAAAACAGGCCATACCTTGCATAGCTGGTCTTCTAGTTTGAAATTTTGAAGTTCCTAGACAAAAAGTCCAATACCATTTCTTTGCAAGCCATATGTACCCCTATATGACACAGGAAATCCATACCATGTATTTAAACTTATTGGAAACACTCACCATCCAACCAAATACCATATTTACTTGCGACTTTAATTACCCCACTATTAAATGGGAATCCTATATGACACCAAACATACAGGCACAGAAATTCCTGGATTTTGTAAACACAAACTCCCTGGACCAGATTGTCAATGCACCAACAAGGGGTGCAACCATTCTGGATCTGGTCCTCACTAATATGGGAAAGTGATGCAAACCCCCTAGTGTAATGTCTTCTCTGGTAAGGTCAGACTGCAAAATGGTCTTATTAAAGTAAAAATAAAACCTAGAACCCCAACTAACCCTGGAATATTCAGGAGCTGCTCTAAGGCTAACTTCCTACAGATAACCTGGCAAAATTTCAAGCCTGCATAAACCCTGAGAAACGTCTGCCTATGCAGATCTGTTGCTCACAGAAACCCTATGCGAGCATGTTAACAGCGGCATAGAGGCAGCTGTACCCACCAGGAATAAATACAAAACTAACTCAAAAAACAATCCACCCTGGTGGAACCACAGGATCAATAGCCTGCATTACAGAAGGAAGAAAATCATAGCAAAAATTATGAGGTACAGCACCCAGTAAGATAAAAACACTCTCATCAATCTAAAAAAATACAACTCCGAACACAAAGTCTACCAAAGCCAGAATTAAGATAAATTTGGCCTCCCAGGCCAAGGATAACTGCAAGACATTCTTTAGCTATGTCCACAACATCAAAGGCAATACACAATTGTTTGCAGAGCTCATTGTAAATGGAGCCACCTATACTGAGCCAGAAGATATAGTAAACCTACTGGCTGACAAATTCAGCTCCAACTTTACCCCTCTCTCCCCATCAACCTTCCCTCAGGAAATACCATCAAATATAACTCCCACTTGTATCACTAGGGAGCAGGTCCTTAATATTCTCACTAAGGCCAAGAACACTGCATCAATGGGCCCAGATAATATCCCAGGAGGCCTTCTAAATAGCACAAAACATGATCTATCAGGTCCTCTGAAATTGCTATTTAACTGTAGCCTCCAAATAGGCTTCATGTCTCATGAATGGAGAACAGTTACAGTCATCCCTCTGCAAAAAGGGGGCCATCTACAAACCCTCAAAACTACAGACCCATATGTCTCACAAGTCTCATATTCAAAGACAGGGAAATAATTATAATGGAAATGATCAATAATGACACAGGAAACTGTCAGACACTGGACCCAACCCAATTTGGTTTCATCAAGGGCAGATCATGCCTACTCAATCTGGTGGACTTCTTTGAGAATGTCACCAAAGCAATGAATGAGGGCAAAATGGTTCACACTGCCTACCTTGACCTTGCCAAGGTATTTGACACAATCTCCCACCTGGGCATTGTTGAGACACTTAAGAGGTTAGGTACAAACCCTTATGTCACTGGGTGGATAGCCAACTGGCTAACAGACAGGACCCAAAAAGTTAGAATTGAGGGGGTCCACTTCTACAAAGAGGCAAGTCACAAGTGAAGTCAATCAGGGATCAGTCCTGAGAGTGCTCCTTTTTGGCATTTACTTCTCTGAAGTCAAGGCCAATGTCAATGTCCTCTAGCTGACTACATTTTCAGATAATTGTAAATTATGAGCTGTTATTGAATCACCCACTGACACAAATGTTCTCCAGGAAAGACTGATACAGACAAACAACTGGTGCCAGAGCCATGGACTAAAACTAAATGCCAAGAAATGTATAATAGTATCCATCAGGAAATCATCCAACCCTGGAAACTATCATATTGAGAATGCACCCCTAAAAGTTGACCCAATAGTCAGGGCCTTGCGGGCACACATAGACAGCAATCTAACCTTTGACCATTACATGTCTACATTAGTGAGGAAATCATTCTATGTTGTGCAATTTATAAACAAATGTATGGCATTAAGGTCCAAAGAAGTCACCATTCTACTGTATTCAGCATTCATCAGAGTTCTCATTGAGTACAATGTCCCATTTGATATGTACCTAACCAGGAATATCCAACAATTGGAATGTCCACAAAGGCTCCTCACTAAAGGAATACAGGGAGTAAGTAACATGCCCTATGCAGACTGCCTCAAGGCCCTATCCTGGTATTCTGTCTTCTACAGATTATAGAGGGATGTTCTAGGCCTGGTATACAAGGCATTATCAGACCCCACACTGATGGACCTCCTGTACATCTGCAAAACAAACATCAGCAGAATTACCCATTCTAAAGACTTAAACCTTGCCTGTGATGTAACTAGGGCCTGCTGGAGAGACAGTTGTGTATCCCAGAGACTACCCCTTCTCTGGAACAGGCTCCCCATCCATGTAAAGCAGAGTTGCTCCCAAGTCAAATTCAAGTGTAATTTGGACAATTGGAGGGGGAACAGTAAATTCATCCCTGGTTTGGCACCTATGTCTCTGACAGACACAGGCAACATATAATTGGTTCATTTCCCAGGCCCTAGCTTGTAACTGTTTCACCTCCCAAGCCACTGCTTACACTTATCGATTGTACCAGAACTTGTCAGAGATTTAAGATGCATGGCTAGGCTTAAAAAGGCCTTTGTGGTTGTTAGCCTAGTACACACCTATGAACTTATGAACCTACTTAGTTATCTGCAGTACAGCACACATTTACCCAGTATGCAAAAATCTGAAACATCAGAGATAAATGCCTGAATCATCTTCCAAAAGAGATTCTCCAAGGCTGCTGCACTTCTGCTCCAGTACCCATCAAATGGAACTCCTCCATGTCAGTCAATGGTAGTTCAGCCAATGGAATGCTTCCTGTCACCCTATGTTCCTGTGCTAGGTGGACAGCATATTCTATAGCAGCATAAATCATGTGGTTGACCCTGTGGCTGACCTGCTGGTACTCTCTGCCCTGGCCACCGACAGCACTTTTATCATTAATCTTACCCCACCAGGCTTGGTTGTGATAGGACAGACCAGATTTACTATGGCTGATCCTCTGTTGACAGTGTACATAGAGGGCCTATGGTAAGGTCTCATTCTGTACAGGGGGGAATTTACACTTCCTTAGTTTTTGTTTGTCAGGCATAATAATGTGCTGATATTGCATTCACAGCCAGAACTGAAGAACTTTAGATCTCCATGTGTGGCATGAAGTCTAGCTGTTATAAATAAAAGCAATGCAGAACTTTTGTGGGATAACTTGACAAGCTGCTTATTACACATGTAGCAAGCAGTATACTAGTTTAAAAGTAAAGAAGAGTAGAGTAAACTACAGACTGGGAAAAATGGGCCTAGCTTGATCCTTATATCAGGAATGCCAAATAAAGGAATATACTTTTTTTTTTTTGCTCATCAGCTGAGAGTTGAGAACCATACATTAGAAAGGACAAACCTGACTAAATGAACATCAGGAGTACCAGTTTGGGGAATGGACCTTTTTTTATTTTGTTTTTGCTACACATGTTAGGAATAGACCTACATCTCTGTTGAACTGGTCCCTGCAATTTCTAAGGGAGGTCAGGAATACAAACAAATTTTTTGTTTCTTGTTATACAAGGCTGTCTCTGCCCAAAGCAGTGATAGTATGCAGTAGTGTGGATACTGCATAGCAATCTGTATTGCAGCTAGTGGCAAGCAGTCAAAATGCATACATCAGGCCTTAATATCATCTCTTCCACCACCACCATTTATGTACAACTATGGCATGTAAAGTTATTGAATAAAGGTGCAGTCTCACCCTTGAAAACTTTCCTCATCCAATGCCAGTGCAGCATGAGCATAGGGTTGCAATCAAACTAATCATGGCCTAAATGTACTGTGGTCTTTGCAGCAACAACCTTTACATGGCAACAGCAGACAGAACTGACACCTGCAAATTTCTTTTCATACTTAACTTTCACAAGTATAGTACATGTTAGTCCTAAAATGTATGCTTTGTAACTTTAATGCTGAATTTCTCATTCAGTTCAAGCCATTTGACAGTAGCTAACCTGTTTAGATTGACACACCTGACATGACCAGATTTGGCTACAGCTGTACCCCTCACTTTTAAACAGCACATGGCTTAGACAGATTTACAAAACAGTACCTGCTGGAGGCAGCACAGCTAAGTGAAAAGGTAGTACATTCTAGCTTACCTCACAAATAAGTAATGTAGCTTCTGGAACACACAGCTTTTGCACATGTGATTGCTGCAGAGTATCCAGTTGCCTGCCAGTAATCTTCCATGGAGCAGTGAGGCTCTTGGCTATAGGCAGGGTTTATGGGTAACAGTACTGCAGCACAAAATGAGATTCTGTGAGCTTTGAATTCATGAGACTCGATTTCCAACAGTGAAGGCATTTCCATTGAGAAGCATTGTTGGGGAATTGAGTGAAACTGAATGGCATTTCTGGGTGTTTCTCTCCGTCTCCCCTTGTATTGTGACTGTGGTATTGATTATCTTAGTTAGGGAGTATGGAGTGGAGCATCCCACATCAATGGGTGCAGGGGTGGAAAATTTACAGCCGGTTGTCCTTCAGGGAGTGGAGGCTCAAGGGATCGCAATGTTTTCAATTCATAATGGAATCAAGTTTATACCATGTACATTCAAGCTCCCAAGTGTGGTACTTATGAAAGTGAAACCCTAACTCACAAATGTTACTGAATTGCTCTATCAATGCATTATGCCTATGGACTTAGTCCCTCTAAGAGGCTTTCTCAGTTTCGTGTACCCATATGACCACCTGAGGTGAGCACTGAGCATGTGTGGGCAGTTCAATGACCCCAAAAGGGATGTCTTGTAATAGATGATACATTTACAGCTGATGGATGTGCCAAAATCTGCTCTCATACTTGGGTATCACACAAATACTACACATATTGTTTTCACATTGTTCACACCTTGATGCAACCCTTACACTCAAATATTTTCCATGCAACATAATGGACACCCCACCACAGGTCATGCTACTATGATACACTGTGTTGCATGACATGTGATGAAAATCTGAAATGGCATGTCCTCAGGAGGCCAGCCATACCTCTCTAGAATGAGACTTGCTGGTTAGCCATGGCTTCTTAATGGCACTGTGTGTGGCAAAGTTTCCCATTGGTGCAGCAAGGAATCAAATATATCCCATATTTGCTGCATACAAAGCACCAGAGTGCCTGCTGGAGGACAGCCTTGAGAATCCCCAGCACAGGGTGAATGCCTGGCACAGTAGAGCCAATGTAATATCTGATTCCACTGGCATACCCTCCCCCATCTGATGAGCAGTGCAGCCTTGAAAAATGTGATCTGCAGAGACACCATCCAAACCTTCTTAGCCAGTAGGAAGAAGAAGCCACAGTAAGGGCATCTGAAATGTACTGTAAATATCTGTCCAGTCTACAAAGACATATATATCTGCCCTGCATAGTACAGTATGGGTTGTAAGCATGTTACTGAATGGTATAATTTATTTTACAGTCAAACAGGAGAATTATTTTCTCTATTGGAGGAGGATGGAAAGGCTTCATAGACACAGGATGTGTATTACTTTCTTTCATCCTGTAATTAAAAGTTCTGGACTGAATTGGTTATCAGACAGCAGCATGCATGTGACTCAACCTGAACTGATAAGTGGGGGTGTGCATAGATGTACAGGTATTCTTAGTTCGGTTTGACTACTACCCACAGTATGAACAATACAGTTATTCTGGTTGAGTGTGTATGACCTTTGCATTTGTTAGTTTACATGATACACATAGAATGGCAAATGGCAACTGACTCACAGTGATATCCCACAACCTTTTAGGCAGGTTATTAATCCTACAATGGCTGTCACTGGCACAACTACAAAACAGTCTGGATGACTACTTCTGTCCGCCCTACTAAGACAGCACATCATTGCATAGAAGCCTTTACATCATAAGCCTGTGAAGTAAGTCTGATCTGTAGCTTTATACATCAGCAGTTAAATATTTATATGATGGTCTTAGCCATGTGTTTTACAGATTAATTATATTGATGCTATGATTTTTTTTCCCTCTCTTTCCTCACCTTCTTTCTAGCTATCCTTTCTTTCAAACATGAATGTTTGTTATGTTATTTCTGTCCATTTATTTTCCCATGTTGCACAGCAGCTGCCACAGCAGTGCTAGTGGCTAGGCATAGGTCTACAGTCCACCAGCACACCACATCATCCTCTCCATCTCTCCAACCCACATGCTGAGCTACCTTCCCAGTGGCTGGAGCAAAAGACAGCCCAGTGGCCGTCTATTGCCCCCTGTGGGGCTTAGATGGTTGGAAGCACCATTGTTCCCTCTGGCACACTGTCTGGGGTAATGACGTTGATACATTCTGGAAGATGGTAAAGATGGTGGAGGAGTTGTTGGACCAGTGGCTGAAAGCCCACATCAGCCATCTTGAAATGCTTCTTCTATGGCTGGTAGTGCCACATCACTGCCTGCCTCTGCCATCAGCACCTCAGGCAGAGTTCAGTGGGGAGGGTGTTCAGTGTGCTGTTGGACAGTCAGTCTGATATGAAAGGCTATACCTATCCTATTCCATATCCAAGTGTTTCCCCACCCCATTGAGTGTCATTGCCCTTCCCTGTTTGATGTTCAGTCCTCCCAATCAACATTCTCTGCCATTTGTTTGCATATGTCTCTTGACTCTACTATCTTCCCCCTCCCTCAGTGTGTCAGTAATTCCCCAGCCAGTCTTTGTCTAGGTTATATGTTTGTAGTCTTTGGCCTTTGGCCCTGCTACTGTCCCTCAACCCCTTACCATACCTTCACCTTCCCTTCATCAGCTCCCCCTTCTTTAAAAGGTGGGAGGCATATATCCCACAACAAGTTGTAAAGTCAGATTCATTAATGCTTACTTTAAGTGTATACCATCTGTAGTCAAGTACATCTGTACCACATTTTTTGTGCTTTCTAGTCATCAAGAAAGATTACAGTAAGTGTACATGTAGTCTATACTTTGTGGTAACCTTTATGAATCCTCCCTTGATATTTAAAGCTGCAAGAAAATCAGTAGGAAAACTAAAATCAAAAGGAAGAAGGTGTAGGTTATGTTTGTGTTGTCTGTTCACTTAGAATGGTATAAACATAGAGTACACTTAGTGTAGGCATAAATGCATCCTAGAGATGCTCTCCATCTCTCTACTTACTCCCATTCTTACTTTCCATGTTTCCCTTGTCTGTTATTCTCTGTATGTTGTGTATTTTTTTTACTCTCCTATATTCTCATTTCTACCCCTTCTTATGGGCAAAAATCAGATTTAATAAGTGCTGTGGTCCCTTTAAAGTAGTGCACCAATTTCCCCACTTTCTTGCAACTCAGTGCATGTACACACATCTTAGCCATCCATGCTCCCTGTGTGCTTGTCAATTGCTCTTGTCTGACTGCTAACTGCCACTGTGAATTCTCTTCTTCTACCACATGTCCTGCTCCTAGCATGAGCAGGATTGTTAACCAGCTGCAATCTAATTGATAATGAACTTTGAGCCTGAAGACAATCTGTGATCATGCCAGGTACATTTCTGAATCCCAAGGGCTTTCCCCATAAGTCAGTCAGTCAGTCAGTTAGTTATTTCTGTTGCTTTATTAACAATTTAGTATATTTAGCCAGGACATTATATGATGTAAAGGAATTTTTCAGTATGAAGATGTTTTATGTTTTTTTTTTCCTTATTAAATTACTAAGACTAAAGAATGTCCATTAAATTGATTACAGCATATGAAATAAATTAATTTGTATAAAATCTAAATATTTAATGTTATTAAAAATTGCTCCTCTCCACTTTTAAATAAATAAAAAAAACAGTAGATAGTTAGTAGATAGATAAAATGTTATGTCATTGTAACCATTTTACCTCTGCAGCAGGACGAGCATTAACTTAACAGATTGGTTATGGAGAATGCATGCTCTATTTCAACCAGCTTTGAGCTGAAATATAATCACCAGTTAACTTATAAACTTAAAGAGATGGAAGGTGTGTTTATCTTAACAGCTTATGCATATAACCTCTCCTTTTAAAGCATTTCTACATATTGGCCAAATAAACATCAGAATTAATTACCTACAGCATAAAGATGATTTTCTGCTGCTTTACTCAGCCAAAAATAATGACAGAACATTACTGTTACTGCTACTTTATTGCCTGTTTGTTATGCGACAGAGCAAAATATAGCATAACAACTACATTCTTAATGAAAGACAGAGCATACTCCTTCCAAGAAATCAGTCACGCAACAGTAAAAATGTAATTGCTCTGTCCAATGTGATGTGGAAAGCATTTGTATAAACAATCATCAATAAATCCTGTAATTAATCCTATAGCTTAAAAATCTTTCCTCATGTACTGTGTAACAAATACTTCCTGAAAATATACCTAGAAATCATATTTTTGTGGTTTAAGATAACAGGTAACAAGGTAAGGTAAGATAAGGTAACAAGAATAATCAGTCATTAGGCATCATCTAGGTACAGGACATAGCTGGCTCACCTCCGGAAAAGATGACGAAATAGAAAACTCTGTGGAGAAGACCTTGGTAAACAGTCAATTTTAGCAAATCATTCAGCTAAATTACAATTAATCCAACAAAGCTGTCTCTTGGAATACTTTGTTGTCACCCACAGTACAAATTTTTCTTTGGAATGGTGGCTGACAGCAGATTGGACTCTTAGCCATAGCTGCTGCTGCTAAATAATCATTTCATACAGCCATCTAGGGCCTCACACTTTTATATATACCATTCATGTTGAGACAAAGGCAATTCACTATTCCTAGAAGAAGATCAGAGCTGCATAGAAAATCAGAACCATAGTAGCATGTAGTGGAGAGAGAAAATACAGGAGCAGGCTGGCTGGGATCAGTGTTCTTCAGGATTATTGACATGGAATGGTAAATAGAATAGCTCTAGTGGACATGCTGGAAAATTAAAGTTGGATGAATAATATGGATCCTTGATTCCCAGAATATGTAGAAGAAAATAACCATACTTTGTGGCAAATCACCTGAGAAGGGGTGCTCTCCTAATAACAACTTTCCCAGACTCCTAATGATTTGGTTCACAAATACTGCTGGAAACAAAATTAGAAAGAATGAGTGCTGGTCCTCCTGGCTGAGTATCAATTCATACTTGCACAGGACTATTCCACTAAACTGCACAAACAAATGACATCTGGGCCTTTCTTATGGCCTCTTCTTAATAAAGGTAAGGACATGACTTTGGTCAGCATGTATCCTATTCATTCTCCTTTGGAGTAAACAGTAAGCTTTCAGTAACGTGGGGAAACCCGGGGCCTATGTAAGTTCACAAGGCTCTGCCTCTATTTCACAAGCCTTAATACCACCACTGAAAACCATTGCATATGTTAGTGGAATCAGCTTTAAGAATAATGTGTCTGATTCAAGAGATTATGTGTTTGCAGACGTAGATGTGATTTGTCAAGTTAAATCTGCAACCTTCCATCACAGTTTAAGCATCATCCTGTAGACTTTGTAATGAATCTATCCAAATATTCATCCCTCCCTCCCTTCTTTTTCAAAATCCTTCTTGGAATTTGCTGTATCATCTTGGCTTGCTACAATGCTCTTGCAGGCATTTGATTTCTAAAATTTGTGCTTGCTGATGCAATTAAAATTAATATCTCAAATTGCCCCTTGATCTTTCAGCCAAAAGTAACAAGGTTGATCAATCATCAGGTATTTTCTAGGCTCAGAATAAGGCTGGCCCACATTGAGGAAGGATGATGAATTAGAAAACTCTGTGAAGAAGCCCTTGATAAATCACCAAATTCTAGAACAGGAAGCTGTAACTCCCCAAAGTTCTATCAAGGGATGTCTGTTCCTCAATTGAATGCAAAGTCTGAAGGGCGTAGTCAGAGATAATTGCTGGGTGTGTGTTTAGCTCTGACTCCGAACACAATGCTCTAAAGTTAAAATTTCATTGTTAGTTATTGAGAACTTAACATATACTGGAGAAAAATATGTAAATCTACATCCATACACCCCCCAGTCATTGCAGTATCAGCTGATCCCTTGTTCATGATGGTACACAATACTATCTCAAAGGACATAAATGACAAGTGTCAAAACATCAAACCGTGTACACCGATGTTAGAAATGTCAACGTATGGCAATAAAAGGTAGCCTGTACTCTGTGATTACCTAGTACAGCGAAATCTAGGAACTGGCCCTTTCCCTGCTGTAGTGAGATCTTGAAGTTACTATATATAATTAGCAGGGGTTGTGGAGGTGCAGGTGGGGGGGGGGGCTTGCCCCCTGCAAAAACAACCTTTTTTTGTTTTGTTTTGTTTTTTATCTTGAGTTTGACATTCTGTCAGTGTTACTGCACTGATCTAATGACATTAATCCAGCCTTGATCACTCAACAGGAATTTACCTGTTCTGTCTTAGTACTAGCCGAAGGGCATTGCACTATGATTTTTACACACTATATATCCACTCATTGAGTATAATCAGTATACCTTTATAAAAACCTATAACTTTAATCATGATCTTCCTCAGTCCAATTACAGTACTTGCAGAAGGTAAGTATAAATTCACACAAGTAACTAAATATTTACTATAATACATCTTAACCACCACACATTTTCCCTATTTTCCAATGGTACCCCCCCCCCTTTTTTTCACAAATCCTTAAGCACTGATAAATAACCTCACTTAAAGCCATGCTGTCAGAGCCAGATCCAGCACTATGTGACACAGGCAGTAACTTAGGGGCCACAGACTTTTGGGGGCCCATCACAAACTTACATTTCTTCTTTAAGGATGCACACAGAGTGCATTCTTAGTAGCATCTGTATGTGCACACACATTTAAACGGCAATAGACCATGTGTGTGTAAAATGCTATAATTAGAGGGGACATGCTTTTTTTAGTTTTACCAGGGTCAAACCCTGTTTCTCAGTTACAGGTGACAAGAGCCAAATCCTCTACACCAACTATGAGTTTTACTTTGTTTTCAAGGAATTGTGGGTTTCACAGAAAAATAAGTCTACTGCAGCTCAGGCTAAGGCAGTTTTCAATGTGCAGCTGTTTTGTGTAGCAAGTGGTCATTTCTGTTTGTGCTAAAGAATGTGAAGGCACTGTTAGTAGCACAACAGGTACCATACTTGCTTTTGATGCAGAAAGCTGTGGGTTCTATTCCCACACAACAGTGCAGCTGGATTGCTGATACTACATTGTACTTTAAGAGGGTGTGGGGTGCTGCAGTCCTGAGTTTGTCCACCTTGGGATGAGATGCCTTGTAACTATGAACATTTTGTCTGTTTGCCATGCATTCCCTATTGCAATATTAGCAGCTGGGGGGGGGGGGCTGATCTATTATTCTGCCTAAGACCCCATTTGGCCATGATCCAGATTTGTATGCTGTGGTAATTTCCTTTCTTTTTATATGGACAAATATGTTTCCTGCAAACAAAAAATATTTCTTCTAGTCTTCCTAACACAGATTAGCATCTGAGATCTCTTTATAGGGCTAGTTAGACAATTATATTGCAGAATATACTTTTCATAACTGAACATGGTTTATTTTTCTTGTTTATTTTACTGTTAGCAAACACCAATCCAACCATTTGGAAGTGCTTATCATAATGTGTCTTCTGATGGTGGGCTCAGACACTTCACTCTTCATGGTATACTAAGCACTCCACCCACTAAGAGATTCTCACCATTAGCAGCATTTGGAAAAATTAAATAAAAGTAATGTGTCTTAATAATATACTGAGAAAACATTCAAGTGAACACACAGTTGAACTGTTAACAAGTATTTTAAACACGGTAATGGATAAAAATATCTGTAAGAAATGAGCTCCAAAGGCATTTTCATGCCGCATCCAAAGTAGCTACCACAGTAGAAAAATCAGATTGTCAGCCATCTTAATATATTAGCTTTGTGAAGCCCTGTGCGTTTTTGAACAGTTTTCAGAATTTAAACACTCTCCCTTCCTTTAAGCAAACAACTATAATGAAAAAGCATATATGGTAACATTAACAAATCAATAGAGCTACTTTACACACACACACACACACACACACACACACACACACACACACACACACAGTCACACAGAACCACACACAGATGCACATGCACAAATGTATACCTACACTAACACGCGCAGCCACACACACACACACACACACACACACACACACACACACACACACACACACACACACACACACACACATACACACACATATCTGCACACAGAGCCACACAGATGCACTTGCACAAATGCATACCTACACTAACACATGCACACACACACACACACACACACACACACACACACACATGCACAAATGCATACCTACACTAACATGCACGTGCGCGCGCGCACACACACGCACACACACACACACACACACACACACACACACACACACACACACACACACACACACATATCCGCACACAGTCACACAGAACCACACACAGATGCACATGAACAAATGCATACCTACACTAACACGTGCAGACACACACACACACACACACACACACACACACACACACTCTCTCTCTCATGCATGTACACACATATTTATTTACTTACTGCAATATGATGAGCAGGTTGGTGGGCTGGTCCAAGGAAACTTTTTAGCCACTATCTGGGCCATACAGAAGCAGCAAAGAATAATACAAATAACAGAATATAAGGATACAAATAATAGAATATTACAGTTATATACCATGCAAAATACAACAATGCACAGTAATTTATGATGCATACCTCTCAACTGTACAGATTTTCACAGAATGTCCAGATATTTGCTTCATATTTTTGGTCTTTTTTCATAATATTGTGGTTTTCTGGCAAATTAGTGGCATCTTGTTAAAGATTGAAGTTAGAAAACAATGACAGACATTTAAGTTTCAGACTTCATATCCCTCAGAAAATCCATGCTAATGCAAAACCTGTTATTCTATCAACTTTCTAAGTTTGTAAGAACAAGGTTTAAAAATTGTCCCTATTTTCAGACCTTTGTCCCACTTTTATTTATGGCTTTGTCTAGATTTCTTGCTCTAAGAGGTTGAGAGGTATGATTATGATGTACAGTAAGGTAATGTAGAGGAATATATAGTAGAATAATAGCAAAAGAGTTATTGACATTATCTACGACACTGACTGTGTTGACATCGCGAAGTTCTCAGCAGTAGAAAAAGAAAAGAACTGATAGAAATTGGTGGCTAGTGGATTGTTGGGTTGCCTGTGTCTCTGAAACAATTACAGATCATTTCATTTTCAGATACTTTTCAGCTTTGTCTTGAAGTCCTGAAGAGAGATTTGTGATCCTTCCTGTGAGTGGAGGTGTGGCTGAGGAATTTTTTGTGAAAGCTCTTTCTCTTGTAAAATGTTTTCAAATGTGGCAATTGTTCTCTTACATTGAAAAGTGTTAAATGCCATACCAAGGTCAAGATAAGAGTTATGCAATGTCAATCCTTAATCACATATTACTTGTCAGGATAATGGGTCTAAAATTGTTTGTGCTTGGCATGGTTTCCCTCTTTTGTGAATTGGTACCAGTATAGTCTGGTGTACATCTCGCAGTAACTGTTTCTGATTCAGAGACAGCCCTACCATAGTGCTTTAGCACAAAGATACGTAGCTATGCTAAATGCTATTGAGACATTGCAGGGAGTTGCCTGTGGAAATTAGCCATGTGATCTCCCACAGAAATGCCTGTAGTAAAGTATTTACACACCAAAGAATTCAGAGAATCAAACAGACCAAACACAAGCACAAGCTTAACACAGCTACATGGAGCTCTTGGATAAAATAGAAATAGTAAAAAAAAAAGTTTGTTACATTATGAAGTTCAGTAGAAAAAAAAATACAGATTAAAAATATTATTAGAAATAACTAGTCGATATTGAAATCCTGTACAGATTTAGTAAACATTATTGGGTATGAACCCACTTTTATATATACAAAAGAAAGAACTCTGAAACAAAAGTTATACATAAGGACCTGGGTAGTTAGCTGTCAGTTAAAAACATCAGAGAATGGATATAGCACTTATCCAAGTCACAAATACCAGTTTTGAGATGTTATATACAGAGATCCAAAACGTGTGCATCACATTACTAAAACAGAATTTATTTTTAAAGTATTGGCGATATGTTCTGCTGCAAATGTGGTATACTTTGCTAATTGCACACAATGTAAAAGTTTGTATGGGTCTATATCACTTTATCAAACAGGCAATTCAACGAACGGCATTTCATTGAAAATTCCATTCATCAAATCCCGCTCATGCTGGGGGGCTGCCCCCCCCCGGTAATTATATATACCAACTCCGAGGTTGCACTACAGGGGGAAAAGGGCAAATTTGCTGATCCTCACTGTACTGGAATCTCAGTATGAACAGTTTGACAAATGGCATGTTCGATGCAATTGCACTGAAAATGCCATTTGATGAATTGACTTTTCGCTGAACTGATAGGGACCCATTTTTATATATGGTAAGACTAAGTATAAATTAAAAGAATGGATTTGTTCCCATCTCTCAGAAATACAAAGATGCATAGATACTAATGTTTTATATAAACATATGAAACAAATGGGTGAAGGACATATGTTTAAATTTTAGAGTCATTCCATGTCTCTGTAATAGTAATTGTGGTGATTATTTGGGTGTGAAGACAGAATTAGCCGAATATAAATGGATTAATTGTTTTAGATCAGATTGTATATCAGGCTTAACTACAATAAATAGTGTGAAGCCAGTACTAAAACTGAAACAGAATATGTTATAGTTAATGATTCTTCCAGGAAATGTATTGTTGAGTGTGTCATGTGATAGATGAAATAAATTTTATTGGCCCTTGGGGGAAAAATATATAAATATATATATATATATATATATATATATATATATATTATATATATATATATATATATATATATATATATATATATATATATATGTGGTTCCCCTTTATAATCGTGAAATACTAAAATCTCAAATTTCAGTATTTTGCGACCATAAAGGCAAAATCTTCAAATACCGAACCTTCACAATCCCAAAACTACAAATCCTGAACATGCAGCATACGCCACACCACAAATAAACCATAACACCCACACTACAAAACAAATAAACACACAAAAACAAAACACTACACATCCACACATCCACATACCTACACTACACATAAGGAGGGGGGCACCCAGACATTCCACAGTCCCTCGTGCACACACACACACACACACACACACACACACACACACACACACACACACACACACACAGACACCAACATATCCAACAATTACACACTCATACGTTCATCTTCCTACCCTAACCCACACATACAACTTGCAAACAATCTCACATACACTCAGACTCCCACCCAAAACCTTTACAAAACACTCACTTACCTTAGATTCCACATAAATCCATACACTACGCTGAACAACATCCAAACCAAACAGCACACGTCATGTAATGTAAAGCCATTGGCGATTATGTACTTTTGACATTTTAAAAATTCTCCTTTTTGGTCACGAAATACTGAAATTTGAGATTTCAGTATTTCACGATTATAAAGAGGAACCATATATGTGTGTGTGTATGTGTGTGTGTGTGTGTGTGTGTGTGTGTGTGTGTGTGTGTGTGTGTGTGTGTGTGTGTGATTAAAATGTAAGTATTTAAGTTATAATGCATAGAGAAAGAGCATTGGCTTAAAAGCTTTGCATATTAAAACATTTTATTTCATGGTTCTTTGTTTTCAAACAGTGTGCAGTAACATGGACACTATGTTAATGAACCTAGCCAAAAGGTCTTGTGTGTGTATATGGGTGAATGGATCAGTATATCTGTAAGTGCTGTGGGGGACTGTATATGTATCTGAGGAGAGCTGTAGTACCTTCACACACACCTAGGCTACCGAGCAAATCCTGCAACATCATTGGGGAGGGAACACTAGACATCAGGGATAATTCTTTTTACTTAAAAAATAAATAAATTAAAGAGCACAATTATCTAGCACAAAAGAAACATATGTGTGTTGGGTGGGATTAGATACCAGAGATACTTGATAAAGAGTGCCTTGAAGTTCCTAAAAGATTTAAACACTGTAGTTTCACACGTGGAGTAAAGGGGAATGCATTCAGCACTGATAAAGCATGAAAGAATGAAACTTTATTCTTTCGAATTATTGACTGAATGTAAGGATATTTGACAATGTTGTAGTGTACTAGCTTACCAGATGCACAGTAGCAAGTGCCACCCAAACCCCTGCCCCACCTGATTGACGTCTTGCTGTACTCATGAATAACCAACACAATGTGGTTTTCATCTGCATGAATATTCATCCTGATGAGGAAGCCCATGCATGCGGAATTGGGTAAGCCAGAAAAGTGCATCAAAACTGTGAATATTTTAACATGATTTCCACTGCTTTTCTTGTAATATAAACAGCAATTACTTTTTCCCTTTACTTTTTGCAGCCCCCTGTACCCCCTGTGTGGGGCACTGCACCCACCCCCACTAGTTGAATGTACCAACTCCGAGATCTGCCTACATCGAGGAAGAGGGTAAACAGACATTGAATATTCCTATTGCCACAGGCTGCTGCTGAACTTCAATGTGCTGTTAACACAGGGACGTACAGTACTCAAAGCTGCTCATCTACATTCATCATATGCATGTTGTCATGGGCTAATATGCATGGCATGCCAATCATGCATTGTTTCCATTCCAGTTCTCATACATTAGGCTTTTCAATCACCCTGACCACACTCACTCCTGTGCGAAACTACTGGTGAGCCAGTACAATACAACATCGTCGGATATTTATCCTCTGCTCCACCATGGGTAATAAAAATATTACCTAAATGCATAAAAATGAAAATGTAAACTAAAGGGAAAATGTTTGAAACCCTGTGCCCTTGATAGAGAAAGGAGTAGCATTATTAGCCCACTACACTGACTGACCAGTTGGTGTAGCATTTTTTTACATAATAATAAGTACAAAAAATTCATTTCATTTCTGGTGATATTCGTTGAGTGCAGTAGTTTGTGAATAATCAGAAACAGGATGCCTATAAGATGTGACTGTAGGAGTTTCCTGTAAAATCAGAAACAGACATTTGAAGTGGATAGGTGTGGGTTCATGTGAGGGAGGCTTCAGAATAAAGCTGAGGCAAACACTACACAATACCACTGAGAATATTTGAATTATTACCTTGACTTACTTTACTAGTTAATGGAGCAATGGTTGTAGCACCATGATGCACCTTCCACTTCATGAACATTAAGAAGAATGAAACTCTAAAGTCTGCATTACTGAGTGTGAGGAACGTAAGAAGAGGCACTGGGGACATTCTGTCAACCTGGGGACAGGTAAGAGGTATGCCGTGTGTGCATGCATGTGTGTGCACGTGTGCATGTGTATGCATGTGGGAGACTAAATGGGGGTGCCTGTACCCACACGGTGCATGGGCCGCTAGTATTCATTGCAGTAGAAAGTACTGATTTACACTTACAGTACCTAAAGTAGCTGATAATGAGATCTTTCTTCATTGCAGCCAACATGTCTCTAAATCACAAATGTTCACATCATATAAATAGACCCTTTTTTCCACAGCTTTTAGCACCAGCAGTGGGGTTCTTTCTGTATCACTGAGTCTGCCTTTAGGAGTATTTATGATCTTTTATTTTCATTAAATCTTTTTGCTGCATAGCTTTCTTCCTGTTACTCAGTTTTTTTTATACAATTGTTCTTTGTTTCTCTGTTATTGTATAACTTATAACTTTTTTGGCTTTGGTCATTGCTGAAAATGGTCCTTGGACTAGTGTAATTACACAGCTAACAAATGTAAATAAAATAAAGTAGCTAATAATAATATTTGTTAATGAATTTAGTAGATAATGCTGACTGTGTTAGCAAGCCAATCAAGTTTTGGGAGTGGCAAATGATAAAAAAATGCTGAAGTACATTGCCAGTGGAATAAGGCCCAGCTACAGAAGAGCACTTCCCTCTATGGAATGCCTCTGATGTCTGAATAGAAATACCATGTGCAGTTTTGGTGACCACCTTAGAAGATGACGATCATTAAAATGAGTGCATGTACAACACTGTGTTGTTATTACTGTAAGTGAAAGGGGCATGGATTAAAAGGGAGCATATTCAGCACTGACAAGGCATATACTTACAGAAATAAAATACAAGAAAAGAAAAACGAGTGCATGATATTGCACTACATCAAAAATACGAGTAGAATTTGAAGCAAAATTCAAGAGGAAGAATGGAAACTGGCAAGAAAATGGCTGACAACTGGGTGTGGGAGGTTTATGGACTGGATTACTTCATACACAGAGTAGTTTTATGAAATTAATTAGTAGAAGAGATGTGGTGTGTGGTACAAACTCAATAAGGGGGAAAAGGGGAGAAGAGGCAGGGAGGAGAAGCTATATGGGGTTTGGTGAAACACTGGTGTACACCTGATGGATCAGAGGTTCCCTTCTGTTTGTATCTTTGCATGTAGTCCAGAGAGAAAAAAGAAATCCAGTTTTAATCTGACAAAATTATTTTTCTAAGATGAGTTAAATGAGAAGTGCAACCCTTAATTGAGAATGATGCTGTCAAAAGCCAATTGACTGAGACCTTTTGTTCAAATTTGGTTTGATCTGGTTTATTCAAATGTTTAGAATACGAGTTGCCACAATGGTTAATTAAGATCTTCACCTCCCATGCACAAGGCACAAGGCTTGAGCCTGACCTCTGGCCAATGCCTGTTTAGAAGTTGCATGTTCTCTCTGTGTCTGGGTGGGGTTCCTCCCATCTTTGAAAAGCATGCTGAGGGTTTCCATCTCAAACTCACCAACAAATGGAGCTCTGGGCAGCAGAACAGACTCTACATGATGCCCTATAGGGGAACAGTTGTACAGACCAACCACTTTGGGCATCTACTGTGGTGTGCAGTATCCTCAACATAGGAAAACATGAATCACAGTGCCCAAAGCTCAATTTGCTGGTATACTGCTAGCCACTAGACAGTATAAAATATGGCTCTAGGTGATTCAGTAACCTTGCTAAAATGGGATAAGCGGGTTGAGGGCCCATCCTATGCCAATGGTGGGAGAGGTGTATGCGCTCTTATTTGCCAGCCCACAGCCTTGGGCCAATAAGTTGGTGTCTACCTCTATTTAGCAAAAGCTGGATGTAAAGCCAATCGACTTGAACTGAGAATTGCTACAATTACTGTAGGTTCACTGAGAGGACACAGCTTGGAAGTGGATGACATGAGGAGGCTGGGCATCCTAGATATCCAAGAGACAAGCAGTGCAGTGAAGCCACTTGGCTTGGGATCCAGAGTCTACTACTCAAGAGGAGAACAGGATAGAAATGATGTGGGAACTGTGGTGTGAGAAATAGGATTCAGCAGGCAGTGAGGGATATAATCAGAATTAGTGACAGACTCATGGCAATCAGACTCCAGTATAATGACACAGCAATATTCATAATTGCAGTCTGTCCACCACAGCAATAGCAAGGAAAAGAATGAACAGACAGCAGTTGCAGGACCTACTAGATAAAGATGGACAACATGAACTGGTGTTGATATTGGGAGACTTGAATGCACATATTGAGAGACCTGTATGCACATATTGAGAGACCTGTATGCACATATTGGGACAGATGGAACAGGATATGAGGACTGCCTGGGTCCATATGGGTGGGGCAAGGGCAACAGGAATAAAGATGGACAGGCCATTCTAGACTTCTGTCTGGCAAATGGCTTGATAGTAGCCAACATATGGTTCAGAAAGGGAGACAGTCGCAAGATCACATACAAGAGAGGCCAACATGCAACTCTGGAAGACTTCCTCCTAGTAAGGAAAGGGCAATGTCATAGAATCAGTGACTGCAAGGTCATCCCCAGTAAAACAGTCAGCCCAGAGCATAAACAACTGGTTGCCATAATCAGCAGCAAGTAGTGGTCAGAGAAGGTTCTAAGGTCAACAGAGACCAGGCTGAAGACCTGGAAGTTGACTGGAGAGAAAGTACAACAGTTCATGGAAGCTGACTGGAGAGAAAGTACAACAGTTCAAGGAATTACTCATGGTTCCGGCACCCCAAGAAGAGGAGGAAATAGGTGGAGTTGAAGAATGGCAGCACCTCAAACCAGCATTTGTGAGGACTACAGAACTGATATGAGTTCAAGCCAGATATGGAAATAAGGTACATAAGGAAAGCTGGTGGTGGAATGCAGAAGTCCAAGAAGTCATCAAAAGAAAGAAGGAGTGCAGGAAAAAGTGGGAGATAGAAAAGACTGACCAGACTAGGAAGGAATACTGGTTGGGTAACAAAGAAGCAAAGAAAGGAGTTGCAATAGCAAAGAACAGAGCATTGGAAGCACTCTACCAGCTTCTGGAAAGTGACTCAGTAGGTGACACAAAAAAAAACTATATCAGGACAGAAAGATAAAGAAGATAATCAGACATCCTTCATAAGGGATGCCAGCAACAACCTGCCCACCAGTCCACAGGACATCAAAAGCAAATGGAAGGAGTATTTCCAGCAACTTGTGAATGAAGAAAACCCCACAGTAACTGCACTGCCCCAGACACAGCCTACAGTGACAGAAGAAGAGGAGCCCACAGAAGAAATAAGAATAGCACTAAGGAAAATGAAGATAGGGAAAGCAGCAGGCTCATATAAGGTCACAGCAGAGATGGTAAAGATGCTGGGTGAGACAGGGGAGAAATGGCCCTTGATGGTATTCATAGCTCTGTGGAGAGAAAGACGTATCCCAGATGACTGGAGAATAAGCATACTCATGCCAGTGTAGAAGAACAAAGGGGACATCCACAACTGTGGGCAGTACAGAGGCATCAAACTCCTGTCACACTGCATGAAAGTGCTGGAGAGGGTGATGGATCAACAGATATGCAGAGTAGTAGAATGCAAGATGGGAGATGAGCAGTTCAGATTCAGATCAGAATGTAGCACAATTGACCCGATGTTTGCAGTGAGACAGATAGTTGAGAAGAAGCTAGAGATGAGGAAAGAGTCCAACAAGGCATTCATAGAGTTGGACAAAACTTATAACAAGGTCCCAAGAAAGCTGATTTGTGCAGTACTGTGTTGGTCTGAAGTCCCAGAAACATTTGTAGAATTAGTGCAGGCTATGTACAAGGACCCAATGACTCAGGTATGAACAGTATCTGGTCTCATATAGGGGTTACCAGTGGAAGTGGGTGTGCACCAGGGTTCAGCTCTGAGCTGACTGATGTTCACATTGGTAATGGACTACATTAACAAACAGGTTGGAAGGGACAGATCAACACAGTTGCTGTATGCTGACAATGTGGCACTGCATGCAGATTCTGAGAAAGAACGTCAGCAAAGGATAGGGGAATGGAATGCAAAACTAAAGGCACATGGGATGAAACTAAGCACATATAAAACAGTAGTAATGGCAGCAAATTGGGGAAATCAGAATAAACTGAGAATTGAGATAGATGGGAAAATAGTGGAACAGGTTAATAGCTTCAAGTATCTGTGATGGGTGGCTGAGGAGAGAGGAAGTCTGAATGAAGAGGTCAAAGCTAGAATCAGAGGGGCTGCAGCCAACTGGCATAGAGTGTCAGGTGTAGTCTATGACTGAAGGACACTAAAGAAGCTGAAAAGTAAGTTGTATAAGACAGTGGTGTGACTAGTACTGGTGTAGGGTACAGAGGCCTTGGCATTTAAGGCGGAGCAGATGAGGAAGCTAGAGGTGATGGAAATGAAGTGCCTGAGAAGGATGGTAGGATGCACACTGTAGGAAGACTTAAGAGTAGAAACCAAAGTAGCTCTTGCTTAGGTTATATGATATATAACACAATATGTGAAGTATAATGTTTATTAATATTAATTTAATACAATGTTATTACTTGTGTATAAATATAAATTTGCCTGTGTCACAAGTGATGATTCAATAAAGGTGTTTAAAAATAGCTCCATTTGCAGAAAAGATCAAAGAGAATAGATTACGGTGGTTTGGACATGTGCAGAAAAGCAGAAGACAATCTGTTGAAGAAGATTTGGGACAGACAGGAAGAAGGTAAAAGGAAATGAGGGTATCCAGCAAAGAAATGGATGGATTGTGTGAGAGAAGATCTGCCAACAGTCAGGCATGAGTGTCGAAGAAGGCAGGAGTGTGGCATTGAATCAAAAGAGATGGAGACGGGTAGCACAATATCCCAACCCCATATAGAAAAAATGGGGGAAAAGGGGGCTGATGATGATGATCATTCAAAAGCCGCAATGAATGAAAGGTTTTGCAAAAGTCACCAGTGTTAGTACAGTTGTGGGATGGGTTGATTTTAGGTTTAATTCTTAGGGTTAGGGTTATTGATATGGATTGACTTAGTTGTGTATTCAGAGTTTGTGTTACATTTCGTTTTATGATTAACAGTCAGGGTTAGGATTAGGAGATATAGGGTTGTTCTGTGCTGCCTATGAAGTTTGTTGTAAAGCATAAAGCTGTATTTATGCTTGTGTTTTATGCATTTTCATTTAGTATTTTTTTTTTGATAAAATGATTTTTAAGTGTTTGTACTTTTTGAATACTGTAAATTTAATGAAGATGCATTAATTGATGTCATTTCATGATGAAATTTCCCAATTTTATTTTAGAGAGAAAGTTTTTTTTATTTATTTGAAGATTTTAACATTGTTTTTCATTGACTCCATATTGCTTTACATAACATAACATAACATAGCATAATGTAACATAATGTAACATAACGTAACATAGCATAACATAACATAAAATAACGTAATATAACATAGTATAACATAACATAACATAACATTAAGCTAATACTGCATATTACAATGGAAGTGCATGGCATATAAATAAGACGTGAAAATAAGCCAGCATTTCTTAATGACAGTAATAAAAAAGCAATTTGCAGCCACACAGTGTTTTTCCAAGTTATGAAAGACAGAAACTTGTCTAAGAAAAACACATATCTCCAGTATTCAATAACGCCTACACTAAGTGTACACTAAGTGTCCACCATTCTGAGTGAACAGACAGCACAGACATAGCTCACACCTTCTTTCTCCTAACTTTAGTTTTCCTACTGATATTCTTACAGCTTTAAATATTGACAGGGCTTCATAAAGGTTATGACAAAGTGTAGACTACATGTACACTTACTGTAATCTTTCTGAGAGACTAGAAAGCACAAAAAATATAATAAGAATGTTCTTGTATGGACATTGTGCACACTTAGTGTAGGCTTTATTGAAGCTGGCCCATATAAGTAGTCAAGCAACTAATAATATGTTTGACAAGCATGTGGAAGGTAAACAACATATGGTTAACTGCAAAGATAAGTGCAACATGAAGCATGTAATATAGATTTTTGCACTGCTGAAGAACTCAGTATTGTACAGAGAATGAATACCAATCATACAGTAGATTTAGAAGACTCAGAGTAACCAACAGTTAATAAAGAGGGGTGCATTTTTCATGCTGTGCACTTTAGTGAGACAATAGTGGTAGGTAGACACTAATGTGACACAGCGGCTATCTGCAGGTGAGAATTCTGTCCACATGACCGCTTGCCAGTATGAACACCTAAAGCAGATATCACAAGCATTCTCCTCTAGTAAGATGTTTCTATTCTGCAATGTGCTTATGTGTGAATTGACTGTGAATATGCCCAATGAAATAAAAGAAGTAATGCTGTGAACTTTGCCCTCAGATACTTGATTTTTTTTTCAGTAATTACAATCTGAATGCTACTTAGGGTGGCCGCGGTGGTTAGCATTGCCAGCTCACAGCAAGAGGCTCTCTGGTTCGATTCTCAGCTGGGATGCCTTCTGTGCAGAGTATGCATGTCCTCCCTGTGGTCACATGGGTTTGCTCCGGTTTCCTCCCACATCCCAAAGACATGCTGTAGGTGGATTGGATACTCTAAATTGGTCCTAGGTGTGTGTGTGTGTGTGTGTGCCTTCTGTGGAAGACTGGGCTGGCAACTCAACACCCTAAAACTCCACTGCCAATCATAAGCGGACAGGTGATCCACTGTGGTGACCTCTAACTGGGAAAAGCCGAAAGAAGAAGACATTCTGAATACTACTTCTGATCATACAGCTTTTGTTCTGTCTCTGTCTTATCATACTATCTATTTATGGGCTAAAAGTACTGAAAGGTTTTACATTAGATCTAATCATGCTTTAACTATAAACATGATATATGGTGGGGAGGTCATTTTGCTTTAACTATGTAAAGAGAAACAGTTTTGTCTTGCTTTGTCTTCATCTGTATTTATTTGATCTTATAAAAGCAGGGAATGACCTAAAGTGACAACCCTATCCCATTTTCAAGAACTGCATGTGAATGAATAAGCAGGTTAACATTATAAACAGACTGACATCATTTTCAGCATGGAAAGCTCAAACAAATTTCAAAGCCAGAGTTAGATGGTTGCAAGTTCACATCTTTGCTAGGGCAGTTAACAAAACTACAGACATAACCAAAAACAGTATGGTAATATTATCTGCAAAGAAAATAATATAGTTTCACAGGTAATAGTATAACAAATATAAAAACAATGAATCCCAAAAAATGAGCAGTAATTTATCATGACAAAGAAAATGTTTCTTTGGAGAATGGAGGAAATTTGCCTAAAACCTAGTAGGGGAGAGACTGACCTGTTTGGTTTTATACAGCTGATAACATCCTCAACTAGATATAATAAGACCCATAACAAAGGTAGCATCCTTAAATGGATATTGATATTTGAACCCAGTAAATATAACCCTGCAGGTACATTTTCTGATGCTCGAAGTGGCCACCTCCCTGCTTACATCAACAGAAAGCTTATTGACCGGACAAGAAAAAAACAAATGTGCACTATTAAAAAGGACCCATAACCTCCCAAAATTCAACCTATAGTCACTCAGTGATAAATTACTATCTATGAAATTGTCTCCATTAAAAATTCTAACTCAGAGAAAGCTGTTAACCACTCTAGTACAATATTCCTAAACACACTTAATAGTCTAGCCCCACTATGTAAAAAAAAAGTCAAAACAAATCATGCTCCATGGCTTTCTAAACAAACATTAAAACTCATGAAGGATACAGACAAAGCTTCAAAAAAGTTGCAGAAACATAAAACAATTAAGTACTGTCTACCCTTCAGGCAACTTTTCAATTTAGTCAAAAAACAAGTTAAAAAAAAAAAAACAAGACCATTCTAACCTTCAAAGTAACCATATGCATAACCCCTCACAAATCTGAATTTCTGTTAGCTATTTCCTGAAACCTGATAGCAAAAAAAAAAGACTGAAATCCCTCTCCTAACAACTTACCCCAAATGAAATCCCTCTCCTAACAGCTTACCCAAACAAACTGCAAGGTTATTTAATACATATGAGCTTTGGCCTGCTAAGACCTACATGAAATCAAATCAACTGGACATAAAAATGAATTTAAGTAAATCTTTATCTGCACTTTTTTTAAATAATACAGCATTTTAATTGATTTATTTGTGTTGCATTGAATACTATCTAGCTAGAAGTTGTGGCTCTGTTTTAACTCCCTGCCCCTCTTGTAAATTTGCATTTGTATACTTTTCCTGGGCCCATCTCATTTGCTCAGTCAAAAAAAATTAACTTTATTCATCTGCTTTTACTGTATTTGTGTTTCTGCCTACTTTATTTTGCTTTTGCTTCATCTTAAAAGTACTCAATTGTATTTATTACTGCTTGGTAGTAACCTGATTAAAGTGTAGCTATCATTCTAAGCCTTTTGGTTTAAGCACTTGGGCTTCAGACCAGTTGTTTTACATTAAGAAGGTTTGTGGTCTGCACTGTTGTGGCAGGACAGGCAGCTTACATCCTTCTAAGTTGGGAACTGCTGATTGAGGGCTCAGTGTCTGTTATTCTAAAAGTGTATTAGTTCTGGTTTAAGCACTTGGGCTTCAGGCCAGTTATTTTACATTAAGAGGGTTCGTGGTCTGCACTCTTGTGGGAGAAGAGGCTGGATTCTGCCCTTCTGAGCTGGGAATTTCTGGTTAAAGGCTTATAGTGCCTGCATATTTGAACTGTTTATTACTGAAATTTGGGCGCCTTGTTTGCTGTAGCATAGACTAGATCCAGGCCTGCTGAATCTAGCTTTGTTTGTAAAACTTGAGCACTAATCCAGGCCTTCTTTTTTGGAGAAGGTTCCCTTGCACCCCAGTGGCAGGAATGTGCAGTTAGAACTTGTCTGATTGAAGACTACAGGAACAGGGCTCAGTTTTGTGGTTTTTTACTGGTTAATTGGGTAATTTGTTTAAAAGCCTTTTCTGATTGCTTGTAGTCATCTAAAGCTGTTTTAAGTGTATTTTTTACTGTTTGTAGTCGTTTAAAGCTGTTTTAAGTGTATTTTTACTGTTTTTGCCTTATCTTTTCAAAAACAATTTTTTTTCCTTGTTTCTCACCTTTCTAAGCTAGTATAGTCCAGTTTTCAGGCTAGTGCTGAATTCAGGGCTGTTACAATTTTCTGAGTTGCCCATACCTTACTTGGATAGAGGGAGGTTTCTCTGTTCACCTGTGAGAGAGGGAGCTTTGAGCAGCCATCTGTCCCTGGAGGAGTGGTTCCAGCCCAAAAGTTAGTAGTTTGTGGGCCATTTTGGGCTAATTTCTGTCTCTTTCATTTCCCTGCTGAAAAACTGTGTTTGCACGGTTTTGCACATCTGGGCAGTGCCGGTTAGCTAGGGCTAAATTTATCCCGGCTCCACCAAGTCTCCTCTTCAGTTTTTCCCTTGAAAGTAGTCTCTCAACCTAAGCACTTAAAAAGCATCCTACAGTCCAGCACTTGCTCAGACCTAATAGCAAGCACTAATATACCCCAACACTTGATTGCCCAGGATGGCCTGGATCATTATTCACCCATCACCAACCAAGCGACTAAGCAGCTCACCCTACTATTCAGACATGACCAAAGGGCAATTTCAGGTATACTCTCCAGTCCAGCTGGTGAACCTGGGTATCCTGAGGTAATGTTACAACTGCCTCATGTACACAGACAACCCACTCCTCCTACCACAAAACATTAACATATGCGAGAGATGCAATTATATAGCTAAATTGGAGGCTAAGCTCTCTCCACCCAAGACTGGAACAAGCAGTCATGAGGCGAAGGTTAACACTTGCACCCCACATCCAGCCTCACATAGACATACTTAAAAAGCACTGGCAAAAAATACACATAAATACACAAAATCATACTCGGAGGCTCTAAATAAAAACCTGCAAAAGCATCACAGACCTCCAAAGCAGGCACCCAAAAAACCTGCACCTCCCGTCACAAACCAGACAACACATAAAACACAAAATCAGTGTGCCGCACAATCACAGCCCTTAAGGTGAAATAACATACCTAACACACTAGTAATAGTCAACTCTATTGTCAGGCAGACTGACGTCCCACTCACTAGGCTGGACAAGGAGAAGGTTACTGTTAGCTGCCTGTCGGGAGCCAGAATCCGCCACATAACACAAGCACTCAGGTCACTCCAGAACAAGTACAAATATGACTCGGTCATTGTTCATGTTGGTGTGAATGACCTGAGATGTACCTCCCTGGACAACATGAAAAGAGACATGGAAGAGCTCTATGATCATGTAGCCCAGGCGGATATGACCCTGACCCTGAGTAGCATCCTGCCTTCACCGAGAATGATATCAGTATAAAGAAAAAATGATCAATTTCAACAATTGGCTAAGCTTTTGGTGTCATTCAAAGGGGATTCAGTGTCTGTCAGCCTGGCACAACATGCTCAACAGGCCTCGTTGCTTTGCAATAGACAGCTTGCACCTGTCACCCCTAGGCTTTAGAATACTGGCCAAGGCTCTTGCTGCCCCCATAGTGCCTTTCTTAGGCAAGGAGCAAAAGTCAAACCCATCTCCGTAAACAGCACAAATAAAAAAATGAGGGTTATGCTACTCAACGCCAGGAGTTTAAATCTCAAAATTCATGTGCTCGAAGCACTCCTCAGTATGGAGAACATCGACATCTGTGCAGTAACTGAAACCTGGTTCAAGGCTCCACAGAGCACCCTAGCACTATCGGGCTACAACTCATACCACACATTTTAGCCACAGAACATGGATCGAAATACAAAAGGAGGGGATGTATCCATATTCATCAAGGATACCTACACCTCCTGGTTAGTGGTGCAGCATGATACCTCTGAGATCATCCATGCGCAACTAACATCAGGCAAATCTGCAATGCAAATTGTAGCCTGCTACAGATCATCCTCCATGACCCAGGACCAACACTCCACCTTTCTAGAGACACTGGAAAACATGAAGGTCCTACTGAACACCCTGATATTGGGCAATTTCAATTACCCTACCGTTAACTGGGAAAACTACTCAAGTACAAACTCCCAGGTCCAGTGCTTCCTGGAATTTATCAACTCAAATGCCCTAGTTCAGCTGGTAAACTCTCCTAGCAGAGGTGAAAACATATTGGACCTGGTCATCACCAACATGGGCGACAGATGTTCCACACCAGAGGTCAACCCATCACTTGTTAGATCAGACCATAAACTAATCACTCTGGATGTCCACACCCCACCACCACCCCCAACTAAGGAAACCACAGTAAAAAACTTTTCTAAACCAAACTTCACCTTACTTAAGACAGAGGTGGTAAGTTTCACAGCCCCCACGCTAAAGGATAACGCTGCCCAAGATTCAGAAACCTTACAAATGCACTCTATGAGCACCTACAAGGATGCATGGATCATGCCATCCCTAGCAAAACCAAGACTCACTCCCCTAAGAGAAGGAAACCATTCTGGTGGACCCTTGCCATAAACAGGCTATACAATAGAAGGAAGAAACTTGTTCCGAAAAAAAGCAAATCCCAAGAAGGAAAGACATCCCTGATCAGTATCAGTAAGAAACTAAGGTCCCTCATAAAATCCTCCAAGGCTAACTTCAAAAGAAAAATAGCCAAGGATTTGAAAGATAACCACAAAGCTTTCTTTAGCTATGTCAAGAATTTATGTGGCAACTCACAGATATGCTCTGAGCTACTGCAAAATAGCACAAAGTATACTGAACCCACTGATATTGCCAATATCCTGGCAGATAGATTCAGTGCAAACTTCAACCCCCTCTCACCCCCAAAAGAGCCCACAACAATACTGGAAAAGTGTAGTGTCCCGGAAATCACAGACGCACAGGTGAAAACAGCCCTTTCAAAAGCCAAAAGCACATCATCAATGGGGCCAGATGGTGTCCCAGGCTGCGTCTTGCACAAACTACAGAACAAACTAACCCCCCCACCTAAACACACTGTTCAACTTCAGCCTCTCCACAGGATTATGGCTAACCAAGTTCGCTGACGACTGCAAACTGGGAGCCATAATTGACTCACTGGCTGACACAGACATTCTCCAAAAGGGCCTTACTGAGACGGATGCCTGGTGTCAAAGTCATGGTCTCAAGCTAAATGCTAAAAAATGCATAGTCATCCCATTTGGGAAAAACAAAACACCCATGAATTACCACATAGGTTCATTGGTTCATAGGTTCATAGGTTCATACTAGGCTATCTGCCCTAGGGCATTTATAAGCCTAGCCAGAGTGTGTTTTTCTTTCGCCACCCATTTTAAATTAATTTTGCTATGCCCTTTTTCGAGGTTAGTATACTGTGCCTCTGTCTAACAGTGGCACAGAAGTGATACCTGGGGTAAACCTATGATCTCCCATCCACTCATCAAGATTCCTCTTGAAGAGAGTCAATGAAGGACTCTGCCTAACCTGGACTGGGATTTTATTCCAGAGTGAAGGGAGCCTCTGGGTTATGAATCTGTCCCTCCAGCATGTCCTATTTATTTCAGTGCTGAGGTTCAAGTCTCTCGAGTGCATAGCTCGATGAGATTTGGATTTTCTGAGGTGCAGCATGTCCATTAATTCCGGGTTGGACATAGCTTTATACGTCAGGCACAGATCGCCTCTGAAGAGGCGGTATGCCACTGAGTAGAGCTGGAGTTTCTTTAACCGGGCAGCATATGGCATCTGTTTGAGCCCTTTGATCCTCTTGGTGAGGTACTTTTGGGGTCTTTCCAGTTGCTGCAGGTGTCTGGTAAGGTACATCCCAAAAGGGGAATTGTACTCAATTATGGGCCTGATGAGAGATGAGTAAAGAGGCACGATGACCTCCCCTGATCTAGATGTGAATCCCTTCATGATTAGGTGGGCTATATAAAATGTTTTTCTAACCACTTTGGCCACGTGGTTGTCAAATGAGAGATTGCTATCAACTTGGGTCCCCAGGTCCCTAATTACTTCTTCTGTACTTAATGGATTACCACCTATGTGGTAATTTGTGGGCACTTTGTTTTGCCAAAGGGATGACTATACACTTTTGGCGTTTAGCTTGAGGCCATGGCTCTGGCACCAGTTGTCTGTTTCTATGAGGCCCTTTTGGAGGATGCTTGTGTCAGCTGGAGTGTCGGTTATGGTGCCCAGTTTGCAGTCATCTGCAAACTTGGTCAGCCACAGTCTCTCCGTGTTGGCCTGTACCTCCGAGAAATATATACCGAACAAGAGAGGTCCCAGGACTGAGCCTTGTGGGATGCCACTTGTAACTGGTTTGGAGTCTGACATGGCTCCAGCAATTCTAACCATGTGGGTTCTGTCCTTGAGCCAGTTTGCAACCCATCTAGTGACATAGGGGTTTATATTTAAGCTGGTGAGCTTATCTATAATGCCTGAGTGGGGTATTGTATTGAAGGCTTTTGCGAGGTCCAGGTAGGCTGTGTGGACCACCTTCCCCTCGTCAATGGCCTTAGTGACTGTTTCAAAGAAATCAACCAGGTTTAAGAGGCAGGATCTGCCCTTAACAAAGCCAAACTGGGTAATATCCAGTGTCTGTAGGTCCGCAATATCTTTATTTATGAGGTCCATGATGATCCTTTCCATTGCTTTGCAGACCAAGCTAGTCAGGCTTATGGGGCGATAGTTTCCAGGATCCGCTGAGGCACCACCTTTGTGGAGAGGGACCACTGTTGCTGTACGCCACTCTTTGGGTACATATCCTGTAGTAAGGCTGAGATTGAACAGTAGTTTTATGTTTGGGTTCAGCTGCTCTTGGAGTTCATATAGGACACAACCCGGGATACCGTCTGGTCCCATTGATGCTGTGTTTTTTGCTTTGGAGAGGGTATCTCTTACCTGAGCATCTGAGATGTCAGGGGGGCAGCACTCTGCTGGGATAGATATTTGCCCTTTTGGTGGGGAGGGGGGGAGAGGTTTGCGCTGAACCTGTCAGCTAGGATGTTGGCAATGTCTGTGGGTTCGGTGTATTTTTTGTCATTTTGGACTAATTCTGAGCATATCTGGGAATTTCCACCCAGGTTCCTAACATAACTAAAGAAAGCCTTGTGATTATCCTTAGTGTCCTGTGCAATTTTTCTCTCGAAGCTGGCCTTAGACGATTTTATGAGTGCCCGTAGTTTTTTGCTAATACTGATCAGAGATGCCTTCCCTTTTTGGGATTTTGCTCTATCATGTAGTAGCTTCCTCCTTCTATTGTATAGTTTGTTTATGGCTGGGGTCCACCAGACAGGATGTCTGCCTTTGGAGGATTGGGACTTGGTTTTATTTGGGATTGCATGATCCATGCATTCCTGAAGGTGTTCATAGAATGCGTTTATAAAGGATTCTGCAGTCTGGGCCGTATTTTCCACAGGCCCGGGGGCTTTGAAGGATTCCACCTCGGTTTTGAGGAGTGTGAAATTTGCATTAGAGAAGTTTTTCACTGTGGTTTTCAGGGCAGGGGGTGGAGTCGGGATGTGAATATCCAGTGAGATTAGTTTATGGCCTGATCTTACCAATGAGGGATACACTTCTGGTCTGGAGCATAGAGTCCCCATGTTGGTGATGATCAGGTCCAGTATGTTTTCCCCTCTTGTGGGAGTGGTAACACGTTGTTCCATAGCATTTGAGTTTATAAATTCTAGGAACCTTTGGGCTAGGGTATTGGAGCTAGAGTAATGCTCCCAGTCTATGTTTGGGTAGTTGAAGTCGCCCAATATAATGGTGTTTGGAGAGACCTTCATATTTTCCAGTGTTCTCAGGAAGGCCGAGTGGGGTTCCAGGGTTTGGGAGGGTGGTCTCTAGCAGGCTATAAACTGGAAGGCAGTTTTACCCACTGTTAGTTGCACATGGATAGTCTCTGATGCTTCATGCTGTGCCACCAACCTGGAGGTGTGGGTATATTTGACGAATATTGATACTCCCCCTCCTTTTGTGGTTCAGTCCAAGTTTTGGGGCCGAAAAGCATGGTATGAGGTATAACCTGGTAGTGCTGGGGTGCTCTCGGGAGCCTTGAACCAGGTTTCTGTTACTGCACAGATATCAATGTTCTCCATGCTAAGGAGAGTTTCGAGTGCTTGCATCTTGAGGTTTAGACTTCTGGCGTTGAGTAGCATTACTCTTAGTTTCTTATCCCTTGTGATACCTATGGAGGTGGGTTGTCTTTTGAGCCCCCTTAATACAGAAGAGGTAATAAGAGATCTGGGGACCCAGGTAGATAGTAATCTCTCCTTTGACAATCATATTGCCAAAGTAGTTAGGAAATCCTTCTATGTATCCCATCTAATTACTAAAGGGTGTGCATCTAGAAATAAAGAGGTTATAGTGCCCGTCTACTCGTCACTCATCAGACCCCTCATAGAGTACAATGCCCCGTTTGGGATGTACCTCACAGGACACTTCCAACCGCTGGAAAGACCACAAAAGTACCTCACCAAGAGGATTACTGGTCTCAAACATATGTCCTATGCAGCCCGACTGGAAAAACTCCAGCTGTACTCAGTGGCATATCGCTTACTCAGAGGTGATCTCTGCCTTACTTACAAAGCCATGTCCAACTCAGAATTGATGGACATGCTCCACCTAAAGAAATCCAAGTCACTGCGAGCCACTCGCTCTAGTGAGCTACACCTCACCACAACAATAAATAGAACATGCTGGAGGGATAGATTCCTGTCACAGAGACTCCCTATGCTTTGGAACAAAATTCCTAACTACATTAGGCAGAGCCCCTCACTAACACTCTTCAAGAGAAACCTTGACGAGTGGATGGGTAACAAAAAATATACCCCTGGATCACTTCATTGACTCTTCTTGACAGAGGCTCACTTAATTTATCAATGGGGCGGCGAAAGCTGACACACTCTGGCTAGGCTTATAAATGCCCTCGTGCAGATAGCCTAGTACCTACATATGAACCTATGAACCTATATCTTATAGATTACTTCTCCTCCCTAAAAGTTCATCTCCTTCATCCAAACTACTCCAGTCTCCCCTCACGCCTTCTTTCTTGCTACACAACCTAAAATTCTACAACTAAGCAAATTTTCCACAGGTCTTCCACTAGATGTTCCCAAGCTACCTCTCTCCTTTTTTTACCCTATACCAGTCCCAAGTTCATTCATTAAAAAAAAAAATATTTCTTAAACTGTCTTCCTGTGCAGTTGACAACATTCCCCCACACTATCTTAAGCTTGCTGATGAAAGAATAGCCTATCCAGTCAGTATCCTCATCACTAGAGCCATATTTGAATTCCATGTTCCCTCCTCATGGAAAAAGGCTCTTATCATCTCTTTCCTCAGAGGCTGAAGCTCAACTCAAGTTGTTATTTTTTCCCAGTAGCAACTACCCCCCTTCTCAATGCTATTAGAAAAATACATCCACACCCAACTACTCTAACAAAGTTTTCAAAGCAACAGTTCACTCCTACTCAGCATGGCTTTTGGCCTAGCCACACACACAAATTTCTCCCTTCTTTCCTTCATGGAAACAGAAATGTTCCCAAGCGTGCTGCACTGGACAGACATTTGTGCTGAATCATGTCAGATCAAGGTCATGTTAGACAAAAATAAATCCAGTCTTGCTAATCACTGGTTGGTGATTACAGCTATTTTATATAATTTAACTTTATTTTCATATCACATCAGATTTTGACACAGGAAGCAGAGGCAGAGTATTGTTTTACTATTTGCTGGCCAGCCATAAAAGAGCACAGTGTTGTAAAAAATGTTGATTGTCTATATTTTTCCAAATGCACTTAACAGACATAACATTTAGTATGACTTTCTGCATTTCTATTCATTCAGAAATTATCAGAAAAAAAATATTTCTGTTATGTCCTATTTAATTCAAGCTCATTATACATGATTAAATGTTGGTATATTGTGGGATGCAGTTTTCAGATTTAGCCCAAGAACTGAAAAAGTATTTACAGGGGATGCACAAGTCAGTCTACTGTATGTGTATCTTACAGTCACAGTTCAAACTCTCCTACAGTGATGTCTGTAAATGACTTATGCATTTAAAACTCTATGAAAACTATGAATAATCTACATAAAACAGATGTAACTATTTAATTACAGTATTTGTCAGCTATTTTCTGTTATCATTTATGAAATATCTCATAAGTAGCTTTGAGTCATTGTTTAGGACAAATGAAAACATTCATCAGAAAAGGGAAATAACGGAGCAGAGGAATGCAGATAAGTCTTCTGGCAAGATTCAAAACCATGTCTGCTAAACGTCCATCACTGAAAATCACTTCATTCTAGTTGACTGGCATTTTTATGGCTACAGGTTATAAATAGTAACATTAAAAATGTATTACATAAGATAAAAAAAAAATCATGCACAGCTGTAACCCCTAGTAGCCCTCTGACTCCCACATAATTTGGTTAATATTTTGGCTTGGTTATTTGGAGTGCCAGGTGAAGAAATTAGACCACCATAATGAGTCTATTTCTCTGTCCTTAGCTGCTGGCTTCACTTTGTTGCATAAAACTGAAACAATCTGTTTAGATTTTGCAAGACTGATCATTATACGATTTGTAATTGTTCTTGGGTGTCCTATTGAAAGTTACAGACTTGATAGTGTGAGTGCCAAAACTAAGAAACTTAGAAAATAGAGGTGGTGGGTCTCTTGCCATCTGCAAAAAACATTGTATTTATTTATTTATTTTGGGGGGGGGGGCAGGTTCCTTCCAAGCTATTTTAGCTAAATGAATTGAATAAGCATTGACTTAAGCATCATTAGCAGGTCGTAGGAGAAGCTCTGATTTCCAGCCCCCCCCCCCACACACACACACACTACCCTTCTCCTCCAATAATTTTTGCAGTCCATTATGAATTATTATTTAGCAGACACATAATTACCATTTTAGAGAAATATCTTTAGTCATACATAAAATAGCAGCATCAGTATTACGTTAAGAAGTATGTTATAATAAGATAATTATATCCATGATATTTAAGTATTAACATATTCTTCTCTGAGAAGGAGATTTATTATGCTACCTAATAAGCAATCTTGTGACTTCTGTTGTCAAGTTTATTTTCACAAATGTCTTAAAGCTGCTACACCACCTATAAAGGAAAAAAAGGTAACAATAAGGTCCATATTATATATTAATTCAAATATCCAACATATTTTATAAGAGCAGTAGAACATAAAGTAGCTTTTAAATACAAAATACAAACTCCATCTTGCCTTTTTTAGAATAATTAAAGTTTATTTAATGATACTTAAAATTAAATATTATTTCTTCAACCACCCAACAAAAGGATGAGGAGAGGGAAAAAAAGTAAAGTTTTCATTTTTATGAGGTGTAAGAATTAAGCTGATGAATAAGTGAATCATGAAAAAGCAGTGGAGAATATAAAGAAAATGTGATTTGAGAGTTTTTAAATTATAAAATGTAGATAGGAGTCAGAAGATTAGGGTGAGTAGAATAAAAAATATCGGAAGTTTTTTAAGTCAATAAAATGAGGTAAAGAACATTTTTTTATTTGACACAGGTAGTAGTGAGAGCACAACTGAACAAAAGGGATGATTTGACACCTGCCATAGATGATTACATCCATTTTAGGTTGTACATTTCTAAAGGAGGATAAGGCAACACAGACGTCATTAGTTATCACTTCAGGGAATGAATGTTTAATATAAAAATGTATTAAATTGTGTTATGGAAAGAGGTCTTAGGTTAGCATGACATCATGAAATGGTGTCTTTACTGTGTTGCTAAGATTTTGCAGAAACTTCTGGAAAGCTCTTTTTTACTCCCCATAGACAAAATGTCTGAATATATGTAAATTAACTGAAAAACGTTTTGTTGAAAATATAAATTATATGGACTTTGCTGATGTGTCTTTATGCCCTAAATTAAGGGTTACTGAGAATTTTTTTTTTAGAGCAGCTATTACCATGGAGACAATCTGGACAATACAAGTATGTCCTACCCATTGGCCACCTGTCTAGGCTGAGAGAGGATGCAGCTAGTCTTATTTCAGAATTGGGTATCTCTCAGAAAGCTGCTTTTCCCTATATAGATCTGTCAGGTCAGCTAGGCTAATGCCTTTACAACAGTGACATCTACTAATTATGAAATGTCAGATCATATTGGGCAACATAAGGGTTAGGCTATTGGGACAGAGGTATATTGTACCAAATGTAAATCTTCATAATCTTTACGCTTTTCTGGCACAGGTGAGCACTTCATGAAATATTTTAGACAGAACTTTGCAGGATGACTGTTTTCAGAAGACTACAAATTATGCTGTTCTGGGCAGGTTCATTTATTAGAAACAGGAATGAGAGAGAAAATGAGTCAGAGAGAAAGCGCAAGAGTGAGAGAGAGGAAACACAGAGAGAGAGGAGAGAGAGAGGAAGAGAGTGAGAGAGAGGAAACACAGAGAGAGGGGCGAGAGAGAGGAGAGAGAGGAATAGAGTGAGAGAGAGGAAACACAGAGAGAGAGGGGAGAGAGAGGAGAGAGAGGAAGAGAGTGAGAGAGAGGAAACACAGAGAGATGGGAGAGAGAGGAAGAGAGTGAGAGAGAGGAAACACAGAGAGAGGGGAGAGAGAGGAGAGAGAGGAAGAGAGCGAGAGAAGAAACACAGAGAGAGGGGAGAGAGAGGAAGAGAGTGAGAGAGAGGAAACACAGAGAGAGGGGAGAGAGAGGAGAGAGAGGAAGAGAGTGAGAGAGGAAACAGAGAGAGAGAGGAGAGAAGAGAGGAGAGAGAGGAAAGACAGAGAGAGGGAGAGGAGAGAGAGGAAGAGAGAGAGAGAGAGAGGAAACACAGAGAGAGAGGAGAGAGAGAGAGGAGAGAAGAGAGTGAGAGAGAGGAAACACAGAGAGAGGGAGAGAGAGAGAGAGAGGAAGAGAGAGAGAGAGAGGAAACACAGAGAGAGGGGAGAGAGAGAGAGAGAGAGGAAGAGAGAGAGAGAGAGAGGAAACAAAGAGAGAGGAGAGAGAGAGGAGAGAGAGGAAGAGAGTGAGAGAGAGGAAACACAGAGAGAGGGGAGAGAGAGAGAGGAGAGAGAGGAAGAGAGAGAGAGGAAACACAGAGAGAGGGAGAGAGAGAGAGAGAGAGGAAGAGAGTCAGAGAGAGGAAACACAGAGAGAGGGAGAGAGAGAGAGAGAGAGAGGAAGAGAGAGAGAGGAAAGAGAGAGAGAGAGAGGAAGAGAGAGAGAGGAAACACAGAGAGAGCGGAGAGAGAGAGGAGAGAAGAGATAGAGGAGAAACAGAGCAGAGAGAGGAGAGACAGAGAAAGGAGAGAGAGCAGAGAGAGAAGAGAGAGGAGAGAAACAGACAGAGGAAAGAGAGGAGAGACAGAGAGGAGAGAGAGGAAGAGAGTCAGAGAGAGAGAGGAAACACAGAGAGAGCGGAGAGAGAGAGGAAGAGAGTGAGAGAGTCAGAGAGAGAGAGGAAACACAGAGACAGTGGAGAGAGAGAGAGAGGAGAGAGGAGAGACAGAGAAAGGAGAGAGAGCAGAGAGAGAAGAGAGAGAAGAGAAACAGACAGAGGAAAGAGAGGAGAGACAGAGAGGAGAGAGGAGGAAGAGAGAGAGAGAGAGAGAGAGAGAGGAAACACAGAGAGAGGGGAGAGAGAGAGGAAAGAGAGGAAGAGAGTCAGAGAGAGGAAACAGAGAGAGGGGAGAGAGAGAGAGGAGAGAAGAGATAGAGGAGAAACAGAGCAGACAGGGGCGAGAGGAGAGACAGAGAAAGGAGAGAGAGCAGAGAGAGAAGAGAGAGGAGAGAAACAGACAGAGGAAAGAGAGGAGAGAGAGGAGGAAGAGAGAGAGAGAGAGAGAGGAGAGAGAAAGGAGAAAGATAGGAGAGGAGAGAGAGAGGAGAGAGAGAGAGAGGAGAAAGATAGGAGAGAAGAAAGACAGAGAGAGGAGAGACAGAGATAGGAGGAAGAGAAGGCGAGAGAAGAAAGAGAGTGGAGATAGAAGAGAGAGAGAAGAGAGACAGTGAGACATAAGACAGACGGAGGGAAGAGAGTGGAGACAGAGAGAGGAGACAGAGATGAGATAGAGAGAGGAGAGGAGAGAGAGAGAGCAGAGAGGGAGGAGAGGGGAGATGGAGAGAGAGGAGAGAGTGGTCAGCTGCATACTGGTGCAAAGACATGGATAAACAGGGAAGAAGTTATCAAAATCACATGACCAATTTGTCACATAAGGAAGAAAACTTAACATCATTGTTTCTACCAGGTAGCTTAAATTGCAGGAAAAAAATAAGAGAATAATGGAATTAATAAATAAAGTATAATGAGACATGGTTTATTCTCTATTAAGTGCATGGTGCAGTGTATGATAAGACACAAAACACCTCGGCTAACTGTCTTAAACAGCATGAGCATGCCATTAATACATGGTAAGAGTATCTTATTCTACTTGCAAAATGAATCACCACAATGAATAAATAAATATAGAAATAAAATGAGTAGAAGATGTAAGCAACAGAAGGAATGAATAATTATTGGAAAAAGAAAAAATAGCCATTTAGATGAGTTTTCTGCTAGTTGCCACTCACAAAGTCACATGCAGGAACATATTCACACACACACACACACACACACACACACACACACACACACACTTGGTAAAGATGCAATAGTAGCAATATTCTTTAGTTGTAGAACTGCATAAAGCATCATACTCATCTTCCATTGCATGCTGCATTTGTTATCATGCTAAATATTCATCAGCAATAAGTGTCACAGCTACAGTCAGGCCCAGTTTTTATTATTGGATTCACAGCTACTGCTTGTATCTCCCAGAAGCACTATGTTGAATGTGGGAAAGTATATCACACATTTATGTAGTTATTTATTTTATCTTATTGGCTAATAGATTCCATTGTGCATACTGAATGTGCATAACCTCATATGTGCATATATGTGGAATATCACCAAGGCCTAAAAAGGTAATAACTCCCTTATATTCAGCATTGATCAGACCAGTTCTTGAGTACAATGTCCCTTTTGAGATGTGTCTCACTAAACATATCAAACAATTAAAAAGAACCCAGAGGTCCTTAACCTGAAAGATCAGAGCCCTAAAGACCCTAGGCTATCAAGAGATGCTGGAAGTTCTATCCCTTTATTCAGTGTCTTATACACTTTTGAGTGGAGATCTGTGATGCATTAACTGTATCACTAGAGATCCAATTATCCTGAACCTCTAGTGTCTCTGCAAGCAAAATATCTCCACCACTACTAGATGCGGGGACTTAAATCATCACCAACAGATAAAATATTGTGAAGGGACAAGCTTACAACACAGTATTTCCAAAACATGAAGAGTAAACCTCTCCTGTGTTTTAAGCAATGTGGCTCATTATCTTTCAGAAATAACATAGAGAACTGAATGCACAGCCACTAATTGTATCTTAGCTTGATCCGTAATGTACTCCTGGAGAAAGGACGTGCAGCATGAGTGAGGGTACCAGGAAGTCATGAATGTTTGTAAGAATTAGTGTACTTGAAATATCTATAACATCTATGACATGTATGAAACAAGTAAACAAAGAAATAAAGAAAGAAAGAAGTACTTCCTATCACAGCCTCAGACTTTGGTGCAGTTATTTATTTGCACAAGGATAATCTATTACTTAAACAATTTTATTCTGAAGAAAAATCACTTAAGAATGAGTAAATGCTCATATTCATTACTTTACCAAAAGTCTAGAGTGTGCTTCCCCTTTCACCTTACAGTACTAACTATTTTGACCTTAAACTTGCTGAAACAGAAATGATTCATTATTCATTATTATAATAGTCCTCCAGTACAAAGCAGAAGCCATGTCCCATTGCTATTAACGTCTCTCATACTTCACCATAAGAAAATATTTAAACTTGCCTGTGAAAATAAATATATTTTGTGTCTTTGTCACAAATGAGTATTTATCATCTTTACAGGTCGACTGGTGTCTTTTTGGCTCATTATGAAGCCGTTAAAAGAGCCATTTGTATGGCCTAAGTTTAACTAGCTTGACTTGGGATGAATGGCAACTGCAGAAGAAGGTGTTCTGTGATCCAGGTAAACAGTCACCTTCTTGTTCAAACAAAGGGTTATTCAGTCCATGGGGAATCCTCATTTGTAAATATGGCCCTGACTTCAGAATACAACTCCATCTTGGTGTCAATGAACTACATGGCGTGAACACTGAACACTGGGCTAGTTTTCTTCCTTTCTATGGATGTTATTATTTGTCCTTTGCATCTTGTAAACACCCATATTTATTCAGATTTTGATTACATAAGCATCAGAGAACTAGACAGGTGCCACGAGTCCAGTATTGATATCACATCTGGGTCATTACCCTTATTTGTTTTAAGAACTTCGAGGTATGATTTACCTGTCAGACCATGACAAAGACAAATATTAAATTGTCTGGCCTATCCCACCTATTGTCATTATCCCTTCTTAACTATATTAATTCCACTAAGCTATTGTCTTCTTTTCAGTACCTTTTCAGGGAAGGCCGAAGGCGATATTTATTCATATGGGGGTAATTTGGCAAGGTCACTGGGGAACTTCCCCTTCTTATAGGTTCATAGGTTTATAGGTGTTTACTAGGCTAATGACCACAAGGGCCTTTTTAAGCCTAGACATGCATCCCAAATCTCTGTCAAGTTCTGCTACCCTTGATAAGTGTAAGCATGGGCCTGGGAGATGAACCATTTACAGGTTACCTGTGTCCATTAGAGACATAGGTGCCAAACCAGGGATGAATTTCTGGTTTTCCATCCAATTGTCCAAGTTGCACTTGAATTAGGTTAGGCAGGAATTCTGTTTCACATGGATGGGGAGCTTGTTCCATAGTTGGGGTAGTATCTGGGATACATACCTATCTTGCCAGCAGGTCCTATTTATATCACAGGCAAGGTCACTGGGGAGCTTCCCCTTCTTATAGATTCATAGTTGTTTACTAGGCTAATGACCACAAGGGCCTTTTTAAGCCTAGCCATACATCAGAAATCTATGACAAATTCTGATACCCTTAATAAGTGTAAGCATGGGCCTTGGACATGAACCATTTACAGGTTACCTGTGTCCATTAGAGACACAGGTGCCAAACCAGGGATGAATTTTCAGTTTCCCATCCAATTGTCCAAGTTGCACTTGAATTGGGTTAGAAAATCTGCTTCAGATGGATAGGGAGCCTGTTCCATAGACGGGGTAGTCCCTGGAATACATACCTATCTCTCCAGCAGGTCCTATTTATATCACAGGCAATATATAAATCTTTAGAATGGGTAATTCTGGTGCTGTTTGTTTTGTGAATATGCAGGAGGTTCATCAGACTGGGTTCTGACAATGTCCGGTATGCCAGACATAGGTCTCCCCTCAAACGCCTGTAAGAGACAGAATACAGGGATAGGGCCTTGAGGCGGTTGGCACAGAACATTTTACATACACCCTGTATTATATCTCTTCTCAGTAGGTGCCATGGGATCTTTTACATCCACCTGAGCTACCACCAGCTCAAGTGGATGGGAACCTCTATTTATCATCTCATCTGAGGGATGACACACCAGTCTCTGTCTGCAGCACCCCCATTATGTTGCACTGCAATGTCAGCAACTGTGCTATCTGGAATAAAACCCACACTCTTCTGCAACACTAACTACAAGTGTGAAGGTTCATAGTAGTTGGCCATGAACTGAAAGTTATTCCAAGCACCTATGTTATCGGATTTATGTGTGGTAGCCATGGTGATGCAGCGGTTAGCATTGTCACCTCACAGCAAGAGGCTCTCCATTTCAATTCTCTGCTGGGGTGCCTTCTGTGTGGAGTCTAAATGTCCTCCCTGTGGTCATGTGAGATTCCTCCAGGTGCTGCAGTTTCCTCCCACCTTCCAAAGACATGCAGTAGGTGGATTGGGCACTCTAAATTGGTGGTAGGTGAGAGTGCGTGTGTGAGTGAGTGATATGAATGAAGTAC
>NC_056727.1:576220815-576248315 GCF_019279795.1 Protopterus annectens | reverse complement strand
CTGATAAAAGTAATGAAAGAATTCTGTTTTCTTTGGAGGTCATGTAGACTAGCGTCCAGAAAAAAGGTTTATTTGGTTAACTTGATATTAATAGGAAAAGTAGCATATGATCCCAGTAAAATATGAAAAGGAAATTCCGCAATTGGTGTTTTCTTTCATATGGGCCTCAAGATTAAACCAAGTGAAAAGAGTGTGTGAGAGATGATGAAGGGGTTGAGGTTACAAGATCCAGTTGTTTATTCTGCTTCTCTAAGCTTGAATAGAGCATTACATTAGTGAAGGTATATGAATTTAATTGTGCAAATGTTTAAATATAAGCACAAAAAGTTTGGGAGACAATGAGATTAAGTAAAAGAGAAAAATGATATTTGAATGAATCAATGCAAAATTATCGAGAAAAATTATCAATATGGATAATAAAAATTGATTATATAGACAAATATAGAAGGATGTGGTATGATAGTGTGAAGCAACAATATTATTATGTAAACCCATGAGGAATTTTACCAGAAAAAGTGATTAAAGCCACTAAAGTACAGAAGAACTGGTGTGCCAAGACAGAATGAGTGTCAGGATTTCCTCTGGAGGCTGGTAATAAATAAGTTAACACTAAAGAGGAATATGCCATATAAAAAGAAACATTGAATAAGTGTGTTTATTTTGTGGAGAGAAAGAAACAAAAGAGCATTTTTTAATGTAATATAGTGTAGAAACTCTGGAAAAAGCTATGTGGAGAAAATTACATAAACAATGCAGATATGAATATGATTATGTAGGATACTATAAAAATACGAAAAAAGAATATGTGAGAAAGGTAGATAAGACTTCTTTATATAATACAGGCTATTTGGAATAAAAGTTTGAATGAAATTTTGTTTAATGGAAAATGGGATTTCTACACATATCTATTATGGTTGTAGAAGAAGGAGTGGAAGTCAATTGCGAAAGAATAACAATGAGAATGTTATTACAAAAAATGATAGACGTAGAAAATGTGTGTGTGCGTGTGTGTGTGTGTGTGTGTGTGTGTGTGTGTGTGTGTGTGTGTGTGTGTGTGTGTGTGTGTGTGAGTGAAACGCATCATCATGGACCTGATAATAATAATAATTACATAATTATATTATATTATATTATATTATATTATATTATATTATATTATATTATATTATACATTTTATAATAATTAATTTTCTTAATAATTATATAATAATAATGATAATAATAATGCTATGGAACACATCATCATGGACCTAATAAACAAGGATATAGGAAATCTCCAAACTCTGGATCCTACACAGTTTGGTTTTGTGAAGGGTAGATCATGCCTGCTCAACCTGGTCAGTTTCTTTGAGTCAGTCACCAGAGCTGTGGATGAAGGCAAGGTGGTTCACACAGACTACCTTGATCTGACCAAGGCCTTTGATACCATTCCCCACTCAGGAATCATAGAAAAACTCACTAAGCTAGGCATCAACCCATATATCACTAGGTGGGTTACAAACTGGCTCACAGATAGAACCCACAGTGTGAAAGTAGCTGACTCCAAGTCAGACTGTTGACTAGTCACGAGTGGAGTCCCACAGGGTTCGGTCCTGGTTCCATTCCTGTTTAGTATCTACTTCTCTAAAGTCCAGGCCAACACGAAGATAGTCTAGCTGACAAAGTTCACAGATGATTGCAAGTTGGGAGCTATTATTAACTACCCAAGTGATGTTGACATCCTACAGAAAGGCCTCACTGAGACCAATGACTGGTGTCAGAACCATGGCATTAAGCTCAATGCCAAACAATGTGTCATCATCCCCTTTGGGAAAAACTCAGTTCCCATGAATTACGACATCAATGGTAGTCCACTGAACACAGAAGCCATTATAAGTGATCTGGGAATACAGGTTGACAGCAGCCTTTCTTTTGACCACAACATTGCCACTGTCGTCAGAAAGTCCTTCTGACACATTTCATTACTAAGGGTTTTGCATCCAGAAAGAAAGAGGTCATTGTCTCCCTCTACTCTTCCCTCATTAGGCCAGTCATCGAGTACAATGTCCCATTTGGCATGTACCTCACTTGACACCTGCAACAACTGGAGAGGTTGCAAAAGTACCTCACAAAGAGGATCCTAAGCCTTAAACACTTGTCCTGTATGGACAAACTCAAAAAACTCCAACTGCTCTCTGTCTCATATCTCCTACTTAGAGGCGATCTCTGCTTGACTTACAAAGCCATGTCTGACCCAGCTCTGTTAGAAATGCTACATGTAAAGAAATCCCAATCCCTCCATACCACACGCTCCAGAGATCTCAACCTCATTACCAGAATCAACAGAACATGCTGGAGGGACAGGTTTATAACCCAGAGACTGCCCATGCTAAGGAATAGGCTTCCCATACATGTCAAACAGAGCACCTCGCTGGCCCTGTTCAAGAGAAATCTTGATGAGTTGCTGGGAAATAGAAAATTCACCCCAGGGATCAATCCAGTGGCTCTACTCAACAGAGGCACTGGGAACTGAGGTCAGATGGCACAATGCCAGGGTAGTCCTATGGGCTAGACTTGTAAAGGCTCCAGGGCCATTAGCCTAGTATACACCTATGAACCTATGAACCTATGTTGTGTTAAATAAAGTACCTCCACTCTTATTGTTAAATGCCATGAGGTCTTTTATACCTATCACCAACTCAAACAGATGGAACTTGTTTTAAATTCTCATCTTGAGGTTGGCACACACAGGAATGCAGCACTCTCCAATGCCACTGCTCAGAATGAGAAATCTCGTCACCTGGAATGGGAACAGATGACAGCCTTCTAATCTTCCAGCACCAAAGGCAAGTGTGCCACTAGTAAAGGCACTGACACCATATATAATAATGCTTTTACAGCAATGGAGGTAAACAAATGGTGTCTCATTACCAGACTGGACCTTTTTCTTTATTTTTAATCCCCATATTTCTATATGGGTATGTAATATGCATATACTTTATTACTGATGAGGCAGGTATGGCTTTAAGAGCAAATAATGGTGCATCATTGTTATTATGTTATGTAAACAAACAGTGAAAGTGACGACATAGAAAATGACATTAGGCTTGATGCTGACTAGTGTTTTATAACACATAGTCACTGAAAAGTGATGACCTCTGCCTTGCTTTGACCCATCTGTCATTATTCACTAGGTACAAAGAAGAATGTTTGTTTCATTTGAATTCAGCTATCAGTCATATAATCTCCGAACATTAAATTTTGATAATGCTGAACATCTAAATAGCAAAAATTTATTTGTAAAATCCAGACACTTTTCAGTTGAAGATAATGTGAAAGGCACATATTAATTCTATTTGCAAACAATAGCTGTTATTTATTTATTTATTGACATTTAATTAATGGGAAATTCCAACTGAGTAAAAGCCCATTTTCAGCAGAGGCCCGGGGAGAAAAGCTCCAAATTATTACAAAGCATTTTCATAGGTTCATAGGTAGGTACTAGGCTATTGGCCCAAGGGCCGACGTAAGTCTAGCCAACAAGATTCCCTGGCTTACACCACCCAAGAAAGTTATTTTCCTGTGCCACTGTCAAGCAGAGACACAGAAGTGATCCCCGGGGTGTATTTCCTATTTCCGATCCACTCATCAAGATTTTTCTTGAAGAGTGCTAATGAAGAACTTTGCTTGACATAGATGGGTAGCCTGTTCCAGAGTATGGAAGTCTCTGGGACAGGAATATATCCCTCCAGCATGTCCTGTTTATTGTGGTGACAAGGTTTAGGTCCCTAGAGCATGTAGCTCGGAAGGATTGAGATTTCTTTAGGTGTAGCATGTCCAACATCTCTGGGTTTGACATAGCTTTATATGTTAGGCAGAGATCACCTCGGAGTAGGCGATATGCTACGGAGTAAAGCTGGAGTTTTTTGAGATGGTCAGTGTACGGCATTTGTTTGAGGCCAGTAATCCTCTTTGTGAGGTACTTCTGTGGCCTTCTCAGCTGCTGCAGATGTCTTATAGGTTCATAAGTTCATAGGTAGGTACTAGGCTATCGGCCCAAGGGCCTATGTAAGCCTAGCCAACAAGGTTCCCTGGCTTATGCCACCCAAGAAAGTTATTTTTTTGTGCCACTGTTGAGCAGAGACACAGAAGTGATCCCCGGGGTGTATTTCCTATTTCCCATCCACTCATCAAGATTTTTCTTGAAGAGTGCTAATGAAGTACTTTGCTTGACATAGATGGGTAGCCTGTTCCAGAGTATGGGAAGTCTCTGGGACAGGAATCTATCCCTCCAGCATGTTCTGTTTATTGTGGTGACAAGGTTTAGGTCCCTAGAGCATGTAGCTCAGAGGGATTGGGATTTCTTTAGGTGTAGCATGTCCAACAGCTCTGGGTTTGACATAGCTTTATATGTTAGGCAGAGATAACCTCGGAGTAGGTGATATGTTACGGAGTAAAGCTGGAGTGTTTTGAGGCTGTCAGTGTAGGGCATTTGTTTGAGGCCAGTAATCCTCTTTGTGAGGTACTTCTGTGGCCTTTCCAGCTGCTGCAGATGTCTTGTGAGGTACATTCCCAAATGGGCGTTGTACTCTATAATGGATCTAATGAGTGTCGAGTAGATGGGAACAATGACCTCTTTTTTCCTGGATGAGAACCCTTTTATGATGAGGTGTGCCACATAGAAAGACTTCCTGACTACTGTGGTGATGTGACTATCAAAGGAGAGACTACTGTCCACCTGAGTCCCAAGGTCTCTTATCACGCATTTGGTGTTAAGTAGATTGCTGCCTATGTGGTAGTTCATGGGTACAGAGTTTTTACCAAAATGGATGACACTGCACTTTTTGGCATTGAGCTTGAGGCAATGGCTCTGACACCAGGCATCTGTCTCAGTGAGGCCCTTTTGTAGGATGTCCACATCATTTGGGGACATGACTATGGCTCCTAGTTTGCAGTCATCTGCAAACTTCATTAGCCAGAGGCCTTCTGTGTTAGCCTGTACTTCAGAGAAGTAGATACCAAACAGGAGAGGTCCCAGGACGGAACCTTGTGGTACTCCACTTGTCACTGTTTTGAGGTCAGATTTGGAGTCTGCAACTTTTACAGTGTGGGTTCTGTCAGTGAGCCAGTTGACAACCCATCTTGTGATGTAGGGGGTTATACCTAGTTTAGTGAGTTTAGCTGTAATTCCAGAATGAGGGATGGTGTCAAAAGCCTTGTCGAGGTCAAGATAGGCTGTGTGAACCACCTTACCCTCATCTACAGTTTTGGTGACTGCCTCAAAGAAGTTGATCAGGTTCAGGAGGCATGATCTGCCTTTCACAAACCCGAACTGGGTGGGATCCAGAGTTTGGAGGTTACCAATGTCTTTGTTTATGAGTTTCATGATGATACGTTCCATGGCCTTGCAGACCAGGCTCGTCAGGCTAATAGGTCGATAGTTCCCAGGATCAGTGGTGGCTCCCCCTTTGTGGAGTGGGATAACTGTTGCTGTGCACCATTCAGTGGGCACAAAGCCTGATGTGAGGCTATTATTGAACATGGTGCTTAAGTGGGGAGCCAGCTTGTTCTGAAGTTCGTGTAAAATGCAGCCTGGGATGTTGTCCAATCCCATGGATGCTGTGTTTTTGGCTTTAGAGAGTGCAGCTTTTACCTGCGTAGTTGTGATTACAGGGACTCTGCATTCTTCCTGTATAGATATGGGCCCTTTAGGGGGTGAGGGGGGGGGGTAAAGTTAGCACTGAACCTATCTGGCAGGATGTTGGCAATATCAGTTGGTTCTGTAATTTTCCTGCCTTTGTGCTGTAACTCAGAGCCGATCTGGGTGTTGCCATCGTGATTCTTGACATAGCTATAGAATGCTTTGTGGTTGTCCTTAGAATTAGTGGCGATTTTGTTTTCATAGCTAGCTTTGGAGGATCTTATAAGGGATCTCAGCTTCTTACTGAGGCTCACCAGGGAGCTCCTCCACTCATGGGATTTTACTTTCTTTTGCAACAGTTTCTTCCTTCTGTTGTACAGTTTGTTTATGGCAGGGGACCACCAGATTGGCTTCCTTTTTTTGGAGGATAGCGTCTTGGTTCTGTTTGGGATAGCACGATCCATGCACTCATGTAAGTGCTTATAGAGTGCATTTGTGTAGGATTCAGCAGTTGTAACTGTATTGTCCATCTGCATGGGTGTCATGAAGTTCACCACTTCTGTCTTAAGAAGCATGAAGGTGGCTTTGGAGAAAATTTTTACTGTGGTTTCCTTAATGGGGGTTGGGGGTGGAATGTGGATATCAAGGGTGATTAGCTTATGGTCGGATTGGACCAACGAGGAGTTGACTTCAGGTGTGGAACACCGGTCACTAATGTTGGTAATGACTAGGTCTAGGATATTGTTGCCCCTGGTGGGGGTGTGGATAAGTTGATCTAGGGTATTGAAGTTTATGAATTCCAGAAAACATTGAGCTAAAGAGTTGGTACACAAGTAGTTTTTCCAGTTAATGGTGGGGTAGTTGAAGTCGCCCATTATTAGGGTGTTTGGTTGAACCCTAATATTTTCCAGTACATCAAGAAAAGAGGAGTTGGAATTCTGGGACATGGTGGGGGATCTGTAGCAAGCTACAATTTGGATTGCAGTTTTGCCCAGAGTTAGTTGCACTTGGATAACCTCGGATACATTATGCTGAGCAACTAGCCTGGAGGTGTGGATATCCTTAATGAATATGGACACACCTCTGCCTTTGGTGTTTCGGTCCAGGTTACATGACCAAAAAGTGTGCTATGAGTTATAGCCTGGTAGTGCAGGGGTGCTCTCTGGAGCCTTGAACCAGGTCTCAGTCACTGCACAGATATCGATGTTCTCCATTTTAAGGAGTGCCTCGAGTGAGTGCATTTTGAGATTTAGACTTTTAGCATTGAGTAGCATTACCCTCAGTTTTTGCTTGCCTGTTCCTGTTATGGTGGTGAATTTCTTATTTGAACCCTGCCTAAAAAGGGCACTATAGGGGCAGCAAGAGCCTTAACCAGCATCCGAAATCCCATGGGCGTCAGGTGCAGGCCATCTGTGGCAAAGCATCGTGGTCTGTTGACCATGTCATCCCAAGCAGACAGATACTGGATCCCCTTAGAATGACACCAGAAGCTCAGCCAATTGTTGAAGTCAATCATTTTGTCCTTGTACTCCGGTATCATTCTGGGCGATGGCAGAATGCTACTCAGGGCTAGGGTCATACCTGCCTGGGCTACAAGATCGGAGAGCTCTTCCATGTCTCTTTTCATGTAGTCCAGGGAGGTACGTCTCAGGTCATTCACTCCAACATGGACAATGACAGAGTCATATTTAGGTTCATAGGTTCATAGGTTCATACTAGGCTATCTGCCCTAAGGCATTTATAAGCCTAGCCAGAATGTGTTTGGCTTTCGCCACCCATTTTAAATTTATTTTGCTATGCCCTTTTTCGAGGTTAGTATACTGTGCCTCTGTCTAACAGTGACACAGAAGTGATACCCGGGGTAAACCTATGATCTCCCATCCACTCATCAAGATTCCTCTTGAAGAGAGTCAATGAGGGACTCTGCCTAACCTGGACTGGGATTTTATTCCAGAGTGAAGGGAGCCTCTGGGTTATGAATCTGTCCCTCCAGCATGTCCTATTTATTTCAGTGCTGAGGTTCAAGTCTCTCGAGCGTAGCTCGATGGGATTTGGATTTTCTGAGGTGCAGCATGTCCATTAATTCCGGGTAGGACATGGCTTTATACGTCAGGCACAGATCGCCTCTGAACAGGCGGTATGCCACTGAGTAGAGCTGGAGTTTCTTTAACCGGGCAGCATATGGCATCTGTTTGAGCCCTTTGATCCTCTTGGTGAGGTACTTTTGGGGTCCTTCCAGTTGCTGCAGGTGTCTGGTAAAGTACATCCCAAAAGGGGCATTGTACTCAATTATGGGCCTGATGAGGGATGAGTAAAGAGGCACGATGACCTCCCCTGATCTAGATGTGAATCCCTTCATGATTAGGTGGGCTATATAAAATGTTTTTCTAACCACTTTGGCCACGTGGTTGTCAAATGAGAGATTGCTATCAACTTGGGTCCCCAGGTCCCTAATTACTTCTTCTGTACTTAATGGATTTCCACCTATGTGGTAATTTGTGGGCACTTTGTTTTTGCCAAAGGGGATGACTATACACTTTTTGGCATTTAGCTTGAGGCCATGGCTCTGGCACCAGTTGTCTGTTTCTATGAGACCCTTTTGGAGGATGCTTGTGTCGGCTGGAGAGTAGATTATGGCGCCCAGTTTGCAGTCATCTGCGAACTTGGTCAGCCACAGTCCTTCTGTGTTGGCCTGTACCTCCGAGAAATATATACCGAACAAGAGAGGTCCCAGGACTGAGCCTTGTGGGACACCACTTGTAACTGGTTTGGAGTCTGACATGGCTCCAGCAATTCTAACCATGTGGGTTCTGTCCTTGAGCCAGTTTGCAATCCATCTAGTGACATAGGGGTTTATATTTAAGCTGGTGAGCTTATCTATAATGCCCGAGTGGGGTATTGTATCGAAGGCTTTTGCGAGGTCCAGGTAGGTTGTGTGGACCACCTTCCCCTCGTCAATGGCCTTGGTGACTGTTTCAAAGAAATCAACCAGGTTTAAGAGGCAGGATCTGCCTTTAACAAAGCCGAACTGGGTAAGATCCAGTGTTTGTAGGTCCCCAATATCTTTATTTATGAGGTCCATGATGATCCTTTCCATAGCTTTGCAGACCAAGCTAGTCAGGCTTATGGGGCGATAGTTTCCAGGATCCGTTGAGGCACCACCTTTATGGAGAGGGACCACTGTTGCTGTACACCACTCTTTGGGCACATATCCTGTAGTAAGGCTGAGATTGAACAGTAGTTTTAGTTTGGGTTTAGCTCTTCTTGGAGTTCATGTAGGACGCAGCCCGGGACACCATCTGGTCCCATTGATGCTGTGTTTTTTGCTTTGAAGAGGGCGGCTCTTACCTGAGCATCTGAGATGTCAGGGGGGCAGCACTCTGCTGGGATAGATATTTGCCCTTTTGGTGGGGGGGAGGGGAGAAGTTTGCGCTGAACCTGTCAGCTAGGATGTTGGCAATGTCTGTGGGTTTGGTGTATTTTTTGTCATTTTGGACTAATTCTGAGCATATCTGGGAATTACCACCCAGGTTCCTTACATAACTAAAGAAAGCCTTGTGATTACCCTTAGTGTCCTGTGCAATTTTTCTCTCGAAGCTGGCCTTAGACAATTTTAGGTGTGCCCGTAGTTTTTTGCTAATACTGATCAGTGATGCCTTCCCTTTTTGGGATTTTGCTTTATCATTTAGTAGCTTCCTCCTTCTATTGTATAGTTTGTTTATGGCTGGGGTCCACCAGACAGGACGTCTGCCTTTGGAGGATTGGGTCTTGGTTTTATTTGGGATCGCATGATCCATGCATTTCTGAAGGTGTTCATAGAATGCGTTTATAAAGGATTCTGCGGTCTGGGCCGTATTTTCCACAGGCCCGGGGCTTTGAAGGATTCCACCTCAGTTTTGAGGAGTGTAAAATTTGCTTTAGAGAAGTTTTTCACTGTGGTTTTCTGGGCATGGGGTGGGGTCGGGATGTGAATATCCAGTGAGATTAGTTTATGGTCTGATCTTACCAGTGAGGGATACACTTCTGGTCTGGAGCATAGAGTCCCCATCTTGGTGATGATCAGGTCCAGTATGTTTTCCCCTCTTGTGGGAGTGGTAACAAGTTGTTCCATAGCATTTGAGTTTATAAATTCTAGGAACCTTTGGGCTAAGGTGTTGGAGCTAGAGTAATGCTCCCAGTCTATGTTTGGGTAGTTGAAGTCGCCCAATATAATGGTGTTTGGAGAGACCTTCATATTTTCCAGTGTTCTCAGGAAGGCCGAGTGGGGTTCCTGGGTTTGGGAGGGTGGTCTGTAGCAGGCTATAAACTGGAAGGCAGTTTTACCCACTGTTAGTTGCACATGGATAGTCTCTGATGCTTCGTGCTTTGCCACCAACCTGGAGGTGTGGGTATCTTTGATGAATATCGATACTCCCCTCCTTTTGTGGTTCGGTCCAAGTTTTGGGGCCAAAAGCATGGTATGAGGTATAACCTGGTAGTGCTGGGGTGCTCTCGAGCCCTGAACCAGGTTTCTGTTACTGCACAGATATCGATGTTCTCCATGCTAAGGAGAGTTTCGAGTGCGTGCATCTTGAGGTTTAGACTTCTGGCGTTGAGTAGCATTACTCTTAGTTTCTTATCCCTTGTGATACCTATGGAGGTGGGTTTTCTTTTGAGCCTTGCCTAAAAAGGCACTATGGGGTAGCAAGAGCCTTTGCCAATATCCAGCCCAGGGGTGACAGGTGCAAGCCGTCCCTAGTGAAGCATCGTGGCTTGTCGAGCATATCATCCCAAGTTGACAGGCATTGGATCCCCTTTGAATGACACCAGTACTTAAGCCAATTGTTGAAATTGATCATCTTGTCTTCATATTGTGGCATCATTCTTGGTGAGGGTAAGATGCTACTCAAGGTCAGGGTCATACCGGCCTGGGCTACATGCTCAGAGAGCTCCTTTATGTCTCTTTTCATGTAGTCCAGGGAGGTACGTCTCAGGTCATTCACACCAGCATGGACAATGACTGAGTCATATTTGTACTTGCCTTGGAGTGACCTGAGTGCTTGTGTTATGTGGCGGATCCTGACAGGCTGCTCACCGTGACCCTCTCCTTGTTCAGCCTGGTGAGCGGGACGTCAGTGTGCCTGACGATAGAGTCACCTATTACAAGTGTATCAGGTGTGTTGTTTAGTCTTAAGGGCTGTGACTGTTTGGCACACTGGCTTTGTGAGATATGTGTTGCATGTGTTTTGTTTTGTGGTAGCGGCTGCTTGGGTGTCTGCTTTGGAGGTCTCTGCTGCTTCGGCAGATCTTTATTTAGAGCCTCCCAGTATGTTTTGGTTTGATTATGTGTTTGGTTTGCTGTCGTGGTAGGTCTATGTGAGACTGGAATTGTAGTGAGTGTGGTTTCCTTCTCCTCCTGACTGGTTATGCCAGTACTGAGTTGATAGAGCTTAGCCTCCAGTTTGGCTATATGGTTGCATCTCTCACATGTGTTGGAATTTGTTGGGAGGAGGAGAGGGTTGTCTGTGTACATGAGGCAGTTGTAACATTGCCTCAAGATTCCCAGATTCACCAGCTGGACCGGAGAGGAGATTGACAACTGACCTTTGGACATGCTAGAATAATATTGGGAATTCCTTAATAATTGAAAACCAGGGCCAGTGGGGAGTGAGGGTGTAGTGCTTTTAATGTTTAGTGCTGACATATAATTGCTTTAGTGAGCAAGTGCCAGGTAACTTAAGTGCAATGTATTACAGGTAACTTAAATGCAAAAACGACAAACAGTAACTTTCTTTCAAGTGAAACAAGGAAATAAGTACAGTAAGCAATGCAGATATCACTAGTGATCCACAGAAGCGCTGAGAAGCCACGTATTAGGTGGAATTAGCGTTCCAGGGAAATAACAAGCAAACAAACAACAAGCATATAAACAAAGCTAGATTCAGCAGGCCTGGATCTAGTCTATGCTACAGCAAACAAGGTGTACCAATTTCAGTAAGATACAGTTCAAATATTCAGGCACTATAAACCTTTAACCAGAACTTCCCAGCTCAGAAGGGCAGAGTCCAGCCTCTTCTCCCACAAGAGTGCAGACCACAAACCTTCTTAATGTGAAATAACTGTCCTGAAGCCCAAGTGCTTAAACCAGAACTAATACACTTTAAGAATAACAGACACTGGGCTCTCAATCAGCAGTTCCCAACTTAGAAGGATGAAAGCTACCTGTCCTGCCACCACAGTGCATGCCACAAACCTTCCTAATGTAAAACAACTGGTCTGAAGCCCAAGTGCTTAATCCAAAAGACTTAGAATGACAGCTAAACTTTAATCAAGTTACTACCAAGCAGTAATAAATACAATTGAATACTTTAGAGAATGCCTGGATTAGTGCTCAAGTTACACAAACAAAGCTAGATCCAGCAGGCCCGAATCCAGTCTATGCCACAGCAAACAAGGCGCACCAACTTCAGTAAGAAGCAGTTCAGATATGCATGCACTATAAGCCTTCAATCAGAAATTCCCAGCTCAGAAGGGCAGAGTCCAGCCTCTCCTCCCACAAGAGTGCAGACCACAAACCCTCTTAATGTAAAATAACTGGCCTGAAAGCCCAAGTGCTTAAACCAGAATTAATACACTTTTAGAATAACAGACACTGAGCCGTCAATCAGCAGGGTGGTCTAGTAAAGGTATAGGCTTATACCTTATACCTCCTTACTCTACCTTCGTCACTTACTTTCCTACTGCTATCAAATTCTTTTCCCTGACTTTCTCTCTAAATATGCTATAAACCTATTTTCCCACACTTCGTATTGCAATTCCTATTTGTACTTGTTGTGGAGTGACCTGAGTGCATGGGTTACGTGGCAGATCCTGGCACCCAACAGGCAGCTGACAGTAACCTTCTCCTTGTTTAGCCTGGTTAGTGGGACATCAGTGTGCCTGACTATAGAGTCACCTATGACTAGTGTGTTGGGTACATTATTTTGCCTTATTGGCTGTGGTTGAGTGGCACACTGAGTCTGTGGGCTATAATTTTACAGTCTTTAAAAATAAAACAAACCATCTGCAGTTTAAATAGTTATTACAAATTATGCATAATATAAAAACATTGGTTAAGAATTAATACAAGTTATATGACAATCATTTAATATTTAAAGAAATTTTAGATAGTTTGTAGAGAAATTAAAAGTAAGTTAGTCTAAAACAAACAGGAATTGCAATACGAAGTGAGGGAAAATAGGTTTATAGCATATTTATAGAGAAAGTCAGGGAAAAGAATTTGATAGCATTAGGAAAGTAAGTGAAGAAGGTAGAGTAAGGAGGTATAAGGGATGAAAATGTACTTATTCACATTTAGGGATATCATTTATGCTGGTTTTGAACAAGAATAGAGTCAGATTTTAGCTAGGAGGTCTTTCAGAGTGGTTTTGAAAGATGGGAGGGAAGGTGTTGACCTGATGGATACACGTGAGGAGTTCCAGACCTTAGCACAACCTTGTACAAGTACAGACAATACCCAACAGGTTTGATAAGTTTGTAGACAGGAGATTTTGGTCACTGGATTGCAATGACTGACTGGGAACATAGACATATAGAATGTTTTTTAGTGCTGGACAGGCAGATGGATACTGGATAATTTTATAGGTGGTAAGAAGCTGTGTATATGTTAGTTGATGCGGCAGTTTTACCCAATATAGGCTTTTCAGTGCTATACAGGGGTGGGTTCTGAAAGGGGTATTTGTTGAAAATTTAGAAACTTTGTTATAGCTTTGTTCATGTCTTAATTTTTGTGAAGTCTGGAGGTTAGTAAGGATTGGATTCAAACCATGTTGAAGAAACTTGATGATTTAGAAAATAATTCACAGTGGAACAAAATAAAACAAAGATTGTCAATATGGAGAAGGATATGGAGGGCAGCAGCTGCATTCTGACTTATTTAAAAAACTTATTTCAGGGTGTATCCTTTGCTGATGTATTTCTTTTGAAAATAAAGCAGCATATTTTTCTGCTTGTCTCAATAAAACAGAAGTTGCACTGGTCATATGTTGTGTATCTTTATTATGATTATTTAGAGAATATTTTACATAATTCAACCAGCCAGTAATGGCTAGAAGCAATTTTCCTTAACAGACAGGTTAGGTACAACTTATCTGGATGGGGATAGAAGTATTAATTGTAGTATTCAACAAGGGCACTATGAGCTTTAGAAAGACTGATAAAGCCTTCATGCAATTTGTAGAATTGGAATTCATTGAAGCTACAGTGCACCCTACCTGTAATATTCTCAAGGGTCAGAAGTACCATAAGCAGCATCTATGGATGGTGTCGAACAAAAAAGGATGGGGAGGATATGATTCAGTAGCTTCCAAAGTGAATTAAACTTACCAGGCATACTAAGTATATCAACATAAATATTAGGAATCCATTCATTGCCATTGTTTCTGCCTATACCTTTACTAGTAAAACTTTGTAACAAAGAGTATCTGTAGAAGCTAAACCAAGAGTATGACCTTTAAAACAAACAATTAATTAAGGCCCATGGATTGAGGTGACATTATTTAAAGCAAGCTCATGTATTATAAGATCATGTCCAAAAAACTCACAACCATATTTTTTGTTCTGTGACTGATTGCCATTGGTTACTGTCATTCCTTTTAGCAGCTACATCACGAAAACAAAATTTCAAGGCAAGAATCATACTGAATTTAGTTTCTTTAAATATGCACACTGTAATCCCTAACAGAATTGGATGACTTCTGCTGATCCTAAGGATAATTGTTCAGATATTTTAATTTGCATTAAGAAACTTAAAGTCTGCTTACATAGTTCAGAATCCTTCTTCTTGATTTGGGAAGTATCAAGAAACACACCTTTCAAATAGCTGTTAGCTATACTACAAGATAGGTCAAGCAATCAACTGCATTTTCATTAAGTAATCTGAATCTGACCATGAAAATGACTCCAAAGTTTGATTTTGTTCATGCAAACCACCTACGATTACACAGGCTCACCTAAGCAGTTTGTTTTTGGAACTTCATAAATTTACCACTCATAATTAACTACAGGTAAATCCAGAGTTCTTCCTCCAAAGTTTCCCCAATGTGGCTTAACACCTAGTGGGAGGCACAGTAAGACACTCCATAAAACACAGACCGGAATAAATATGTGTATGTATGAGAGGTCCATGCCTATTTTGCATTATTGATTAACTGCTCATAAGACTCTTAAGCTGTTTGCCATCCTTAAAGTAAGGCCGTAAGCATTCAGTGCATTACACATATTGATTATTCAAATTTTGCCTTTTTATATTCAAGCTACTTTAGCGCAGAGCTCACCAGGAGTAAACCAAACATTCACATTCAGAACCTAAGCTTATTTGCAGGACAAAGACTCACCTGAATTTATCCCTGTTCCTGAATTACTGTTATAGTCCTTTCACAATCAATCTTTACAACATTTATGATTTCCCCTCTCTGATTCTTTTCATGTTTTGTCTGTTGCACTAACAGATAGCCTACCTTTTGCACTTATTGAAAATTGTATCTGCTAATCTCATTGCTATATTCTCAGTATAATATCATTTGCTATTTCATATTTAGCTGAAACAGGTCCATAGGCAATAGTTTGTATGCCACTAGTAGATAATATTCAAGATCTCAGCCCATGGGTTCCAATTACTACTAAGTCACTGATGAAACTGAATTTTATCTTTGTGTGAAAGACTTGGCTAGACTTCAGTACCACTGATTTCTGCACTTTATTACACAGTTGTACTGAATAAAGTACTATGATTACACTTCAAAACCAGTGAAAAGAGAGGTTTGTTAATCATCGTTCTAATGTCACAAAGCTGCTGAACAATTGTTAAGCTCACACAAAGTGCTTGTAAGCACTAATCTTATGCATAGCAGTGCCATAGCAGAAGAGTTGCGGGAAGCCATTACACCAACTTATACACTTTGTCCATACACATTTTTATTGGCTTCATGATGCTTTTCTCATGTAGCTAGTGGTCACTCTCTGTATGACAACAGTGAGTTACTGCTTTTTAAGTGGTACAATCCTTGCCACTACTAGATTGTTTTTTCTGACTTTTGCAGTACATGGGAGCAGGTAAAGTTCCATGCATTATAAAGCATTATAATCGTGTCTTTCCAATCATACTGGGAAATTATGAATTCTTGACATGGAATTCATGATTTACCTCTCAGACTTTGCTGTCAAGGTAAATTTCATAACATCTTTGTCTGGAACACATAGCATCTTGGTTATGATCTCAGACCCAATAAAAATAAGAAACTCAGAGGCCACAGAGACTCCGACAGGTACAACAGCCAGTAAAAAATGCAAAACAGTATAAAAAAAGTGGATTAGCACTTTTGTTTATTAAATACAAATATATAAAATATTAAATATAAACTTCTTCAGTTAAAACCACATTGAACTCCATTTAAACAGCAGCAGGTAAAAACTCACATGGTTTAAAAAAAAATCACATGATAAAAAGTCACATGATAGAAATCATATGATCACCTGGTTGCCAAACTCTAGGCAAAGCAAAAAATGTAAAGTGATAAAACACATTTTAAAAAACAGTAACACAGATAAAAAACTTTAAATACTTCTTAAATGAGATTTAAATAACATTTAAATAAATCTACCTCTCTAAAGCCTTCAGTTTTAATAAACAGGAAATAGATGCAAAACCATAAGCACTAATCTCATGCGTAGCAGTACCATAGCAGAAGAGTTGCAGGAAGCCATTAAACCAACTTGTACACTTTGTCCATATATTTTTTTACTGGCTTCATGATGCCTTTCTCAGGTAGCTAGTGGTTGCTCTCTAAATGACAACAGCTAGTGTGTTACTGCTTTTTAAGTGGTATAAGCCTTGCCACTACTACGTTGTTTTTTCTCACTTTTGTAATACATGGAAGCAGGTAAAGCTCTATTCACTATAAAGCATTATAATTGTGTCTTTTCAGTCATATCCTGGGAATTCTTGACATGGAAGTCAAGATATACCTCTCAGACTTTGCTGACAAGGTAAATTTCATAACACCTTTGTATGAGACACATAGCATACTGGTTATGATCTCAGACCAAATAAAAATAAGAAACTAATAGGCCACAGAGACTCTGACAGGTACAACAGCTAGTAAACATGCTGTAAAATGCAAAATGGTACAAAAAAGGTGGATTAGCACTTTCATTTATTAAATATAAACATCTTCAGTTAAAACCACATTGTTTGAACTCCATTTAAACAGCAGCAGGTAAAAAGTCACATGGTAAAAAAAAATCACGATTAAAAAGTCATATGATAGAAATCACATGATCACCTAGTTGCCAAGCTATAGGCAAAGCAAAAAATTTAAAGTGACAAAACACATTTTAAAAATCAGATAACACAGATAAAAATCTTTAAATACTTCTTAAATGAGATTTAGATAACATTGAAATAAAACTACCTCTCTAAAGCTTTCAGTTTTAATAAACAGGAAATAGATGTAAAACCATTAAGCCCAGGCCATCTACCAGCATTTAATTGCAGTTGCCGATACAATTCATGTTTTTCTAAAAGTAGTTGCCAGGGACTACAACACAGATCCATTGGCACCCTCTCTATAACCACAAACTTAAAAATGTGTCCAGGAAAGGCACTAGTGTGCCAAGCTAAAGCATTGCTTTCTTTTTTGTGCTTAATATAATTGTTATGTTCCCATATACAATCTTTAAAATGGGGTTCAGTTTTCCCAATATAATAGGCTGAACAACAGTCACACAAAGCAGCATAAACAGCACCCTTGGTAAGGCAGTTACATGCCTCTTTCATCTTAAACTTAAAATCATTAATATTAAATTGCTCACAACAAAGAATAAATGTGCACATAGAACAGCTCCCACACTTAGACATTTTAAATTTTGTAAGATCATTTTTCCTGCTATGAGTGCCAAAATGCTCAGCCAAGTACTTAAAATTCTTCCCTTTCCTGAAGGTAAAGAGAGGTTTTCCACCCACTTTACCAGCAATGTGGCTATCATCCTTCAAAACAGCCCAATTTTTATAAAGAATATCTCTAATCAGGTTACTGTCCATGTTGTACTAGGTAATAAAAGTGAGGTTTGTTAACCATCATTCTGATGTCAGAAAGGTGCTTAACAATTGTTAAGCAACCACTAAGTGTTGGTAAGGACTAATCTCGTGCGTAACAGTGCCATAGCAGAAGAGTTGTGGGAAGCCATTAAACCAACTTATACACTTTGTCCATACATTTTTTCACTGGCTTCATGATGCGTTTCTCAGGTAGCTAGTGATTGCTCTCTGTATGACAACAGTTAGTGTGTTACTGCTTTTTAAGCGATACAGTCCTTGCCACTACTACATTGTTTTTTCTGACTTTTGTAGTACATGGGAGCAGGTAAAGCTCCACGCACTATACAGCATTGTAATCAGGTCTTTCCAATCATATCCTGGGAAATTATGAATTCCTGACATGGAAGTCAAGATTTACCTCTCAGAATTTGCTGTAAAGGTAAATTTCATAACATCTTTGTCTGGGATACACACATCCTAGTTATGACATCAGACCCAATCATTTTATTTTATTTTGCTTTTGTTTTATTTATATTCACTTTTGTTTACTGGGTTGTCTGACTGATTCAGTCAAAAAACATTTTTCTACAGTGGATTGGCAACAAATGCTGTAACATATTAGAAACATTTTTAAACATATATTTAGTAATACAGCGATGAGCAAAGCAGCACGCTTCAAAACAAAGCACAAATCCAAAAAGAAACTATGGCAGAATAGCACAAAAACGAAGTTTAATTCACGAAGTAAAATCCATAAGATAAAATCCAATAAAACACACGAAAACACGCTGTAATTACGCTGTTATAGAACCACATCTAGGCAGATTTACTTGAAAGTCTAAAAATGTTGTCTATTTAATAATATGTTTAGATTGCAACTCATTTTATGTTGGTAGAACAGGAAGGGAATTGTATAGAAGAATTTATGAACATCAATATGCCATAGGCAAAGGAGATGTCAAAAATGCTTTGGCAAAACATTATTTAGAAAGTAAATGTAAGACTAATTTTAAATGTTTAGTTATAGATTTTATCCATCCCTATGTTATAAAGATAAATATTGAAGAAGAATTGGGGTGGCTTGAATACTGCTGGCAAGTGAGATTAAATGTGTGTTTTCCACCAGGGTTAAACAATAGAGAGGAGTTCATTATGTATTTAAAAAGGAAAGGTTTTAAACATTAGGTTAGTTTTCAGGTATACAGAATAGTTTAAGAATGTTGTAGTTCAAACACATTTTAAACTGATAACTTTTAATTGGATTGCTTAATTGAAGCACCTTATTAATTGCTAAGAGTATTTAAATGAAGCAGTGTGTTGTAACCATTAGTCTGTAGAAATCTCCCTTTGGAGATGAAAGCGCTCACTTGTGGTTCTATAACAGCATAATTACAGCGTGTTTTCGTGTGTTTTATTGGATTTTATCTTATGGATTTTACTTCGTGAATTAAACTTCGTTTTTGTGCTATTCTGCCATAGTTTCTTTTTGGATTTGTGCTTTGTTTTGAAGCGTGCTGCTTTGTTCATCACTGTGTTCAGTTTCTGTTGCAGTTTGGCAAGCATGGAAAGAGGAGCGGCTCCTGGCACCAGCTTTACAGCAGTTTCTGCCGGGTGTGTATTGAATGATACTCCTGATGGCTCTTTTTATCATCAGTGAAGAAGGTACTGTAAATCTTATTCATAAAAGCCAAAGATTAAATGTGTTGGTTAACAGTGAAGAAGAAATTTTAAGAGGATGTTTAGCTCCACCCAAGAATCCGTTTACTTTTGATATCAATGAGGTAACGGAAACAAACACGAATTTTGGCTTTAACATTTCAGAAAAGTTTAATATACTAGAGAAGGATTTGTTATTAGTCAAACGTCTCCAATGGGACAACTTATTTTTTGAAAACAGCTTGAAAGCTCAGCAAGTCCCAAGAGGACTAAGAGTCAAAAATTTACCGGCAGGTAAAGATTTACCCAAAGCATTTACTGACAAATGGTTGAGTATAAACCAAAGGGCTGGTCTACAATATATGGAACTGCTACACGAAGTAAATTTAACTAAACTGGAAGAACTAACCGGGAATGTAAAGACTAATTATGATATTCTCAAAAATAACACGTCCAGCGACAATTTCAATAGCAAAATGGTGCTCATACAGGAGAAATTACTTAAGTTAAATGATGAACTATGTCAAAGAAAAACAAAAAAATTTCAAAGGGACAAAAATGAATATGTGAATGGAATAGCCACAGCTTATGGACTTTGATTGGAAACAAGTGTCAACAATAATGTCTCAAAACAGCAAGAGATAAATTTGGTTAATGTAGATGAAGAAATAAGTACAGTAAGAAGGTCTGAAAGGCTTGGCAACAAAAATAATGTAGTAACTGTGGCTGAAATCCACCATATTCCCTTGAGGGAAAGTAAACAAAATTCAAGTGAACCAGCAGTAAGGCCTAAAATTAAAGACATGAGTAGAACTAAAATGAGTAACCAAGAAACAGTGTCTAAAGGATCGACCAAGGAAGACAACAAACAGATTATCGAAGTATATCAGAGAATTGACAATCAAAAAAGAACTTGGGCCCAAGTCACAGCAGACGGTTATAGTGATAAAAACTATCATAGTAAACAACAGCCACAAAAAAAACTGGGGGGGGCAACAAATATCCAAAGAAGAATTGGAATTACCAGCGGAAGCAATGGAAGACTTAAAAATAGTTAACTTTAAAATTATCAATTTGTGCAGTAAAAATATTTCTTATGATGATTGCTGTGTACTAAGTAAGGGATGGAATTTTGCCCCAGCACAAAGGGCCAACAAACTCATCATGATTAATGAATTAAGAGACTATGTGAGAAAATTAAATTTCAAAGTATTGTTAGGAAGTCAGAAACCTAATAATTGTGACTTCTACAAACCTAGCTATTATAATCCACCTTTATGTAAAGAATTGGAAATGTTTCTTAATATATGTGAACTACAGATGTTAGAAATGTTAGAAGAAGATACAAAAAACAAATATAATCTGACAAAAAAAGAGAAAAAATGTTTAGATGTCCTAAATAAAGACGAGAATATACTTGTCTTAAAAGCTGATAAAGGGGGAGCAATGGTTTTAATGGATAGGAAAGATTATGAAGGAAAGATGAAAGAAATGTTATCAGACTCTAATTTTTGTAAGTCAGTAAATATGTCTGAAATTAAGAAAGGTTTTTCACTTATAGAATCATGTATAGTAGAATGGTTCTATGCAGGTAGAATCAATGAAAAAATGAAAAGGAACATAACTAATAATAATCCGTTGATTAGTAGGATCTTTGGAATACCAAAAACCCATAAAAACATAGATTCTCCCCTTTAAGACCAATAGTTGCTAGCAAAAATAGTAAATTAGAAGGGATGTCTATTTTTGTAAATAAACATTTACAGAAAGTAGTTCCGAAGGGAGTCACTTATATAAAGGACAGTTATGACTGCATGGCAAAACTTAACAATATTAAGGTCCCAGAATCTGATATACTTGTAACATTAGATATAAATTCTCTCTATACTATGATTCCTAATAAGGAAGGTATGGAGATGGTTAGAATGGAACTGTTGAAATCAAGATAATTTTCTATAAATACTATTAGTCTGCTAATGGAAATGATAGATTTAGTATTAAGTTATAATTATTTAGAATTCTATGATGAATTGTTTGTCCAAGTCAATGGGGTAGCTATGGGTGCAGCCTTAGCACCTAGCTATGCTAATTTATTCATGCAAGGCTGGGAAACAGCAAATATATTAGAAAGTAGGTTTGTGAAAAATATCATCAAAATGTTAAGATTTATTGACGATATTCTGATTATTTGGAGTTGGGCGGTCGAAGAATTAAATTTGTTTTTGAAATATATTGATAATGTCTGTTCTTATATTAAGTTTTCATATAATATCAATACTGAAAATATTAATTTTTTAGATCTCACTATATATAAAAAAGATGGAAAATTAGTGTCAAAAATATATAAAAAAGAATTTCAAAATAATATGTATTTACATATTTCAAGTTTACATCCAAAAAAAACTAAACAGAATATTGTCAAAGGACAAATAAAGAGAATAAGTAATCTAACAGATGATAATGAAATTTTTCATCTAGAAGCTGATAACTTCTGTGAAAGGATGTTAAATAGAGGTTATCCCCAAGAAATGATTAAGGAAGTTATGACAGAAGAAATTGTAAACAGAAATAAAAATGAGAAAAAGAAGTTGAATAGAACATCTTCAGCAGATTTTACCACTGCTTTGGCAGTACAAAATAGTACTGATTCTTATGTCATCAAAAATATAGTAAGAAAAAATTGGGGAATTTTTAAAACCAATATTAATTTATTACAGAAGTTAGGCGATAAACCTAAGTTCGTGCAAAAAAGAGCAAAAGATTTTAAAGATTGTTTTCAAGGAAAATTAAATAAAAGTAGAGTAGTAAAAGAAAGAAAAGGAATGTATAAATGTTTTAATTGTAACAATTGTAGTTATTTATATACAGATAGGCATGAGATTTTTGTGGGCAAAACTAAGATATATGTTCCAGGCAGATTTACTTGTAAGTCTAAAAATGTTGTCTATTTAATAATATGTTTAGATTGCAACTCATTTTATGTTGGTAGAACAGGAAGGGAATTGTATAGAAGAATTTATGAACATCAATATGCCATAGGTAAAGGAGATGTCAAAAATGCTTTGGCAAAACATTATTTAGAAAGTAAATGTAAGACTACTTTTAAATGTTTAGTTATAGATTTTATCCATCCCAATGTTATAAAGATAAATATTGAAGAAGAATTGGGGTGGCTTGAATACTGCTGGCAAGTGAGATTAAATGCGTGTTTTCCGCCAGGGTTAAACAATAGAGAGGAATTCATTATGTATTTAAAAAGGAAAGGTTTTAAACATTAGGTTAGTTTTCAGGTATACAGAATAGTTTAAGAATGTTGTAGTTCAAACACATTTTAAACTGATAACTTTTAATTGGATTGCTTAATTGAAGCACCTTATTAATTGCTAAGAGTATTTAAATGAAGCAGTGTGTTGTAACCATTAGTCTGAAGAAATCTCCCTTTGGAGATGAAAGCGCTCACTTGTGGTTCTATAACAGCATAATTACAGCGTGTTTTCGTGTGTTTTATTGGATTTTAACTTATGGATTTTACTTTGTGAATTAAACTTCGTTTTTGTGCTATTCTGCCATAGTTTCTTTTTGGATTTATATATTTAGTAATATGCATGAGCAGGCATTAAATAATATACACTAACAATCATACATACCTATGATAAATAGACTACATTCACATGAAAGTAGAAGCAGATATTACATTATAAAAGATACTTATGCATGGAGTATTTGAAAAGGTGTATTAGTGGGATTGCCACATAGATAATAGATGATGCAATTAGTGCTTAAAATTCAAATAAATTGAGTTGAGGGAAAGAGGTAAGTAAGGTAGGACAGAAAATGATGATATAGTTCTTAAGAGGTAAGGTGTAAAGCAGGTTCAGAAACAATTATATATAAGGTTATAATAAAGTTTATATTAGAAATATAAAAGTGGGGATGAGCAGTGTCACAAAATAATGACTATAGTTGGAGATGCTATTAAAATATTCTGCACATATGAAGACTAGTAGTGGGGTATAGTATTCTGTTAGAACTGAAGTGGTTTCATGATATGGCAAGGTGAAAATAACAGTGAAATTTATCCTGGAGATGTACAGGAGAAAATCCATTGATTTGATAGTTGAAATTTTAGTTGTGTTTTAAAGCAGTTTCCATTCTGAATGAATTTCAGCAGTAATGGAATTTGGTTCCAAAGTTTAGCTACATTATTTGAATATAGAGAGTCACCTGCAGTATTAGGTAGCTTGATTATAGTGAGCAGTGATATTTCTCTACAGTGTAAGTTGTTAAGGGCTCAGAATTGTTCTGACGTACAGAGAAGTTAGCTGAGAAAGAGATAGGTAATGTGGTAGATCTAAACAGTTTAATTCTCTATTGGCTAGGCAGTAGTGTGTTCTATTGTTACATGTATATTCTCCATATTGAAATTACACTATACATTTGGAACAATGGCATAGAAAAAGAGATTTATTTTACATGTATGAATATATATAGATATGTAAATCAATTAATTAATTGATCGATTACTCCATGTGATAATTTGCAGACAATTTGCAGTTCCAGTTTTATTCTTCTGCAATTTGCATAATATCACATTCAGTCCATTAATTATGTCTTAGAGTACATCTGTGCAATACTAGTTTTTCTCTGTACCTGTCCATTGCTTATCCTTGCTTTCATATGAAACCTCTCCTCTAGCTTGGAAACAGTGCACTTGGGATTTTTCCTTTTGAGTTTCCAAAATGGCTGCAGACTGATCAACAGCTTAACTTCAACTCTCCCAGTGTGAAAAAAAAACTAAAAGACAAAGGCCACGAACTCTAAATTTAGTTACAGGTGAGTGAAGTACACTGCCTAGATGCCAGCAAAGAACAAACTAAGAGAGCCTAAAAGAAAATTAGCTGGAAAGGTGAAGAGAAAACCCTAACTGTGAGGAATCCTCCAGATGTTCAGCAAAAAACAGTTAAAGCTCCAGCTTTGGTGCAAGACATAATGATAATCTAGAGGAAAAAAATAAGTCAAATGTGCTCAGAGCTGATTAAAAAAATGAAACAGTGAAGGAGCATATCAACTCAAATAACAAAAGGCTGGAAAAAATGGAAGGCGCTTTAAACAGATATCCAGATAAACTGATAAAACTACAAACATCAGAAGTCAAAATGAAGAAAAGGCTGGGAGAGCATGAGACCAAACAAGAATAGATGTTTTAAAAAAATTGTAGAATTAGATGACAGAGCATGTATGGAAAATCTGGGATTGTTCTGCTGTACCAGAGTAACTAGAAGGAACTTCTTTGTCTTCTTCTTCTTTTATCAGCTAGATTGAACAGACTGTATTAATTTTATGAAACCACAAATAAGCAACTGTACTGGTAATTCACAGCAGGGTCTTGTAACTGAAAGGGCACATCATGTATATGCTCCAAAGCTGGCTATGAGAAAGTGCCAATACCTGTATTAGGAAAGATGTGGCAAAAAGGCAAATTATTACAAATTGGAGATGAAAAACTGTTTGTGGAAAATGATCATTCACTATACACCAGACAGAAGAGAAACACATTTATTCCAGCAATCAGGGAATATCAAGAGGCAGGTGTGAGATGCAAGCTGCTATATCCAGCAGTCTGCAGAATATTTTTTCCTGGATGCTCAGTCATGTTTTAATGCAGAACAAGCTAATGAGGAAGTACAAACATTTGTCCAACAAAAAGTGAGCCATCAAGCAGAAGGGGACTCCATTTGTCATTTTTCTGGTAATAAAGCACATGGAGAGACTTTACCAGTGAAGCATTTTCCAGTGTTCCAAAGGAAAATGCTTGACAGATGGAGAGGAACAAGAAGTAGGCCAGCAATAGAGAAATTAGTGAATAAATGTTGCAAAGTATTAATCACATTTGTTAAATATGGCAGTGCAAGAAAAAGTAGAAAGAATGGACTTTGTTGATTTTGTTAAACTTGTGGAGACCTTAAAAGCATTTGTTTCACTTCATGATACTAATGTTTGAAATGACACTGAGGGGAAGGTAAGATGGAAAATGGTGATTGTAAGTAAAAGAATTTCTGATCTTAACAGTACTTCTATAAAGATTTTCATTATATAAATTACACGTTTAATAGTAAAGTATTTTAGTGATTGATTTATGTGATAAAGACACTGATGTAAACAGATGCCCTTCTTTTTTTTTCTTTCTTCTTCTGTAGTATTAAGAAATGCAAGCAATGCAATGCAAAAAAGAGATAACAGAATAGACAAAGCATGTTTAAGTTAATAGGCTGTAGTCTTGGGTTGCTCAGGTGGGACTTGCAGTGCAAAAATACACAGATCATAATACATGTAGAGCTGATGTTTCCTCTTACTTTCTCATTGGCGAATGTCTGGATTAAGACTCTTGCCTTAATCTCATAACATGTTTTATGGGTAAACAATTAAATAAGAGAATGCTGAATGTAATGGAAAGTTTTCCTTTAGCAACAAATGTTTCAGATTGTCTTTAGAAGCCTGCAGCTGAGGGATACATTTTTCTTTGTTTCCATCCAGACAAACTGATTATAGGGCAATAAAAAAGCCAAAACACTAGTCTTTTCAAGGCTAAAAGTTAACGTCTTCTGAAAGCATGTAAGTTGGATTTTACTTTGGGGAGGGGAATAAAGATAAAAATATCAGTTAGTGTAAGTAGAAACAAAGGCAATAACATGTATGTTAGCATGAATAACCTCCTCTTTAGGTTAGATAATGCCTGTGTTTGCAGCTGCTTATTTGGGTGAATTGTTTGTATTAGGAGGGATAAACTTCATTATTTGAATATGTTCATAGTTTTGTGTGTTTGTATTATGCCAACTAGATTCTGGTGGTGTTTGTTGTCTGTTTGGGGGTTTTCATTAAAACAAAAAGTTTTGTAAAATATTGCATAATTTCAAATGGAGATGAGGAGAAAAAAACTGTATAAAGGCTCAACCTGCCATACTTTAGTGGGTGCATGCATCACAAAAGCTTTAAAAAAATGTAAGTTGGCCTATCTCACAAGTGATAACAGTGCACTTGGATCAGAGCTCCCAACAAGTTAACAGATTTAAACAAACAAACTAACTAACAAATAAGCAAGTAAAGAAAAGTATAATATTAGTTGGTAGTACCATATAAAGAAGAAAGCAAGTAAGTGCTCCAAAATGCAACAAGAATTTGTTGAGTTTGATGCAGATCCCAAGAGTTTGGAATGAAAACAAATAGGTATAAATTGTCTGGTTATCAAAAATACTAAAATACCTTAGTCTAGATCTTCTCTGCTGCCAGACATTTTGAAATCTCCAAGAACTCAACAAATATGCTTCAATTTCTTTGTTGCATAAAATTATAGAATATAAGCGGAAACACCAGATTTGCTGACTAAATACAGCAACAATGATGCTACTTAATTTCGTACAGTTGTCCTACCAGATGAACTATCAATGTGAATATGAAGGCTGCATCATTCTATACCACTGATATAGGCACTTGAGAACCCCCTGTACCAATACCAGCTGGTATAGTACAATACAAGATACTGGGTTGGAGTTTGGGCATACTTGGCACAATAGATGTAGAGCTGTATAAAAAGAAGTCTCTGAAGTCTCTGTGTATGTTGATGTTGGGGAGGCAAGGTAGATGTTTTCATGTACAGCAATGTTGGACTAGGTTCAAAGGCAACTTTGATATCTTACATGAAATAAAAAAATGAAAATGCTTTAGTTTTGAGCCTCTGTATCCAGAAGGAATGATCAACTGACCATGTAAATCTTTCTACAAAATAATTAATTAAAAGGGCCACATGAATAAGTCCATGGATATATCTACTTAAAGGGGTATTGAACAACAGAGTGATTATAGACTCATTTTTCAACTTGCAAGAGAATTCTTGTTGGTGAACAGCTAAAAGTAAAACAGAGCTTGTTGGTGCTATCTGGGAGACTGGGCAGACTCATCCCAGTGGGGAGATTGGGGTGAAGCCAGCTGCATACACTGCCATCATCCCACAGAGGAAGGGCAGTGACATAGAGGGTATGTGAGCAAATGTTAGGCTCATCAAGCCACCAAGGGATAGTAGCCTTTAAAAGTGAATGTGCAGAGTCATGCACTTACAAGGGGAGAGCATAGTGGACCACCACACTTATGGAG